>NC_061492.1:3837918-4120418 GCF_022539355.2 Hippoglossus stenolepis
TCTCCCTCCAGACTTGTCTTGTGCATTGAAAGGGGCAAAGTTTCTGCCTCACACACACACACGCACACGCACACACACACATTGGTGATTTCAGACTGTGCAACTTCTAAAACTTCATCCAGCTCCTGGTTCAGAAGCTTTTCAGCCGTTTCCCGACGACCCTGCCGCCCCTCGCCACTCTCTGGCCCGGCTGCTCCTTGGACAGCGGGCAGTACTTGATGGTGTGCGCGTTGTCCCCGTTGGCGCTGCAGAGGGGACAGGTGTACGCGCGGAGGATGGGGCACAGCACTCTGCCGTCCGCCGTCTTCAGGATGTGGGTGCCGTACACCTCCTCCGGCGCGCCGTTATTCCGACAGAAGACGCACACCTTCGGCTCCGGCTTCCCCCTCGGAGGAGTCTGCTTGCGCCGCCGCTCCATGGAGAGCAGGTCGAGGCCGGCGAAGCTTCCCCTGTAGGGGGGCGACTCCCTGTCCCTGTCCCCGGCGAGGTGCTCGTACGGCCCGAGGAGAGAGATGCGCTCCTTCAGGTCGTAGATGGAGATCGGCGGGGAGCCCGGAGCCGCGCAGCAGCAGCAGCAGTCCGAGTGCGCGTCGCTGTCCCTGCCGTGCGCAATTACGCACGAGCAAACCGGGGAGTCGTCCTCCAGACCCAGGGTGGCCTTCAGAGACTCGGTGATGGAGTTCGGGCTGAAGGCAGGACTGTTGATCTTAGTCTGGGCCACAAGTGTGGACAGGCCGAGGTAGTCGTTCCAGAAATTAAAAGTGTAATCACAGGGAGAGCGCGCGTCCAGGAAGCTGTGATCCAAGAAATCCATCCTGTCAGGAGGGTTGAACGTCCGCAGAGGAGAAGAGCTGTTCGGGACGATGTGCTCCTCAGTGGGAGGGGGGGAACCTGAGCAGGGGATGTGCGCTCTTCTCTCGCTGGCTCCAGTGTGAGGAGGAGGCAACATGTAGGCGCGGGTAAGTTCCCCCGGAATAAAGCAGGGAGGCGTGGTTTGGTTCGAGTTGATTATCTCTCCGGCCCCACAGGAGGGTCTGCAGAGCCGAGCCGGGAGCAGCTGAGCCCCGGAAACCGTCCTCCTCCCAGACTGGAATGATAATGATACACTTTACTTACACAGCAGCTTTAGAATAACAGGGACAAGCTGCTGTGTGTGGAAGGCAAACTGTAAGAAACTATTAGAAACACTTTGAAGATCACACTGCAATAAATACAGACATAAAAATGGTATGGGTGGATGGATGGATGGATGGATGGGTGGATGGATGGATGGTTGGGTGGATGGGTGGATGGATGGATGGGTGGGTGGATGGATGGATGGTTGGGTGGATGGATGGATGGGTGGGTGGATGGATGGATGGATGGATGGATGGATGGATGGATGGATGGATGGATGGATGGTTGGGTGGATGGATGGATGGGTGGGTGGATGGATGGATGGATGGATGGATGGATGGGTGGGTGGGTGGTGGGTGGGTGGGTGGATGGATGGATGGGTGGATGGATGGATGGATGGGTGGGTGGATGGATGGATATAGATTGGTGGATGAATTGATCTCAAACTGGGAAATTCCAGATGATGAAAAATTTACAAAATATCAAGACTAAAAATATAAAAACTGTACATAATACATAAATAACATATATACATAGTGTATTATAGCAGGGTCCGTGCAAGGTACAGGTATTGGGGGGGGGAGGGAGAGGTAAAAAGAAGATAAAATAAGACTAAAATTATTAAAATAGGCAGAAGATCAGAAATCTGAGAAAGAACAGCTATAAACTTTTTTGCTTAGAATGATCATTTCTTACTTTACTCTGTCCTTGTATTCCTTGTTTTGGTTTTTCTTGGCAGTTTAAATCGAACGTGTGTATTTTGCTTCTTGATGGAAAACAACAGTTCAGTTTGCATTAAGTATAAAAAGGTTTCAGTGTCTAAACACCGAGGAGCTGTTTGCCTCCAGATGCTGCGTTTGCCTCCAGCAGCAGTTTAAAGTGAGACTCCTGTGATTTTGTCCAAAGTTGGACGACTTTCAAAGGACAAAAAAAAAAAAGAACCGTCAGCAGCGAGAAGACACTTTGGCTTTTTTTTGTCCATAACAGCGAACATCAGCAGTAAAGTGTTGGGGTCCAGCAGGAGAACGTCAACAAGCAGGTTGTGAGGTCAGTTCTCACCACCTTCACTCTGACTTCCAGTTTCTACCTCCTGGCAAAAGCAACACATTTTAATAATATTTTTACATTTTACATAGTGTTTATTACTATAGTTTGTATTGTTTTTAATTGACGATATTGCATTTATTCAACAACCCCAATCTGTGACGTTCTGTGTCTCCCTCCCGTCCACATTTATGTATTTTATGTTGTTTTTATTGTTCGTGTCTTCCTGCAAATTCAAGTGGCCCTAAAGTTGAAGTTTTCGTCTCGACCATTGTTCATGCATTTTTCTCATGTGACCCTGAATGTTTGGTTCGGGGCCAACTATTGGTCCAGGGATCCGCTCCAATGACCCTGAATTACCTCATCTGGGTTATTTTCTCTGATTGGAGGACATTATAAAACTGTTTTCACAGCTGAATATTAATAACAAAGTTGCGTTCTCATGGTTCTTCGGCAGTTCTCCAGTTTGGTGTGCGATCCCAAAACTATTTTTGCTCCTCAGACTTTCTTTCAATCTTTGCATTTTCATTGTAAACCCAGACATCTGCAGCAAACTTCAAATCCAAACAGCACAATCTCTTTGTTTCAGACGCGGTTAGAGGCTTGGGAAACATTTGCCTATTACCCCCAGATTCTGAGGAAACTTACAAAAGAGTCCTAGAGGCTCGATTTGTATATTTTCACGTCTGTCTCAAAATAAAACCCAGTGAGGATTGTAGGTTTTCTGCCACAACTCTTCCACGTGGAGTCGCACTGGGCAGAGACGTACACTCATGGCCATGTATGGAGAGGAGGAATAGTTATGGCAACAAAAAACGTTCTCAGTGAACATGTCGTTGATAAGACAGACTTGAAAATATGTGAATCTACTGTAGCTTTTGCGAGACAAATTATTTCTTATGTCCTGAAAGTTTCTATTTTAGGAAGAAAGAAAAACAATCTAGAATTGGCACTTAGAGCTCAGAACACCCCCAAGGCCCAACACGCCCTGAACTGCACAAAACACAAGTTCCTTGGCCGAACAGCAAAAGCAAGAGTTGAAACAATTATTTAAATTAACAGAAAAATAATTAAGCAACAGCTTTAATAATTGATGAATAAGTTCAATCAATTTTCAGGTAGAAAAAGAAAGAAAAAAGTGAAAGATTCTCCACATTCTCACGCTCCAGCTTCTTCACATGTCGCAGGGAGATCGAACTGAATCTCTCTTGGATTGTGCGAAGTTACAATCGGCGCAGTGATCGATAAAGAAACGAGTTGTTAGTTGACCCAACAACACGAACTTCTGACAAGACAAAGGAACCAGCTCCAATCTACAGAAACTAGATTCACAGACAAAGAAACAAGTAAAAGCCTTTTGTCTTTGTTTGGCTGACGGGAATTTTTTTTTTTTACACAATAACAACGACCTTTTGGCACAAAGACCGAATCGGCACGTTGCGTTTGAGCACTTAAAGCGATGCTTCCTGCACTGATGAACCTATAGTGAGTGGTTCCACATGGAGCTGCCGTGTCCTCCCTGCACCTGTTCTGCTTCCCCTGAGCCCACGGCTTTGTGCTCACAACCAGCCTCCTCTGCTCCATTGTCTACAGCGGCCCGTTTAACTTCATTAATATGCATTAAAACAGAGTGTGCCACATGTGTTCCTGTGTGTGTGTGTGTGTGTCAGTCAAATCCTAGAAAGACAGGCTCCCCAGAAAAGGACACTAACTCTGTTTCTATATTTTCATCTCCAGTATTAAAAGACGGTAAAAGTTGAGACAAGCTAAACTCCAGTTTGCTGCCATTGTGTTGGTTTTCATTGATGAAATGAATCGATATCTGTCGACCACATATTAAACGAGTCTCTGAAAATGAGCCTGTGATTCAGCGTTACAGGGAAATTTATATTAAAAAAAACCCAGAATCCATGGTTTTGTCCTCTGGATTCGGTTTTGTATTCATGCCAGTGTATCACAGCTTTATGAGCAAGTGTTGGTTCCTCGGCCCGCGTTCGTCGACAGTCTCTATAAATTGCGAAGTGAGAGATCTGCACTCCGTGTCACGACTCGACTTTAAATCATGCTAAAATCTAAAAGAAAAGATGCGTGATGTGCCCAAAAAATTTGCATGGCCTTATAAATCCTGACAACGAGAATACATTTGCCTGTGCTTTGAAAAATAAAAAAAGTTTCCCCGCGTGTGTAGACGGCGTAAAGCATGAAAGAAAAATCATGTTAGCGAGACAGTTTCTTCCATGTGAGAATAAATTATCATCAGAATACAGCACATGGTCCGTTTTCAAGGTCACCTCCAGCTCTGCATGCACAAAGGAAATCATGAGAGAGCATTTAAAAGATGAATGGCTGCCACATCACAATAGATATATTGCACGAGGGGCGATATGACATGTGGCTCTGTTGCTTCAGGGCGCCTGTATTGCTCCCGATGCAAAACATGTCAGGCAGCAACAAAGAAAGTATTGATGGTGAATATGAAATACAGTCACTTTTACATAAGAGGCGGCGGATTCAGGGTCCCGGCATTGAAATAAAGGCAGCAGCGGATTTTACACAATAAAAGCAGGAGTCAAATAGGAAAAGTGCTTTTAAAAACACCACAAATATGAAAATTAGACAAACACCAAAGACAGAGAAGAGTTTCAGTGTGGTTACAGCGATAAATCGCCCTAAAGTTAATAAAGGAAACTAAGTGCAAAAGAGAAAAATGAATCAGTCAAAGACAAAGAGACAGTTTTTTAAATTTAAATCTCAAAGTTAATGATTGTTTAGGATCATGAGGACGTCGGTTTCATACGTGTGCAGAAGCACAGACGCCAACTGTAGCTTCGCCAACACGCTAACAGCACATGATGACCGATTGGTTTAGATGTGAGGAACCTTACACATTCATATTCTTCAAGCATATTAAAAGGCTTTATTTATTAGTTATATTAATAATTCAAAATCTGTAACTAGAGGCCCCTGATGGTGTAATAGAAAATGTTCATGTTAATACATTTTGAAAGAGAAATGATCTTTGGGTAAACTCCCAACATCCGGACAGACAACCAATAGTGTAACTTCATGACAAAGTCCCATCCACTAACATGGAGGAAGCAGGGTTTAGGACCTATACTGCAGCCAGCCACCAGGGGGCTGTGAAGAGGATTTGGCTTCACTTTAGTTACAGTCGATGAGCCAAACATTGAAAAAACGGTAAAAACCCGAATGGTTGAATTAACAGTTTCTTATAAATAGATTTATATCCGTATAAATTCAGACTTAGACATAAATGATATAGATTATACAAATATATACATAATTCAGGTGATGGTGATTAAACGTGTCTGTCAGTTGATCCTGATCCTGTTGCAAATTAGTAGGAAGGTAATTTGCAGGAGACAGAGTCGCTATTTGATTTATTTCTGTAGTTGTAACACGAAGGAATAAAACCTGTAGTTTACATTTTAGGGATTAAGCTGATGTTTCATAAAGGTTCTTACAAAGAGTCGCTGATAAGAGAGAACTGGGCAGAAGGAGAGTTCAGAGTCTTAAGAGTCACTTCAGCCAATAAACGTCAGTAAATCTTTCTCTGTTCACGTAATGTCGGGCCATTGTTTAACTGTGTTTACGTCTCGGTTCTATCTGCCCTCCACACACGCTGCCGCAGAGGGGCTGGGGTTTTTCCCCTCAGCTTCATTAAATTCAGCGATTCCGTTTCCAAACGGATAAAAATCTTCACGTGTAAATTCGTCTGTCGGAGTGTGGTGATCAGAGCCAGAGGCCTCCCAGGCAGCTCGGAGACGGGCAGCCGCTGCTCCCCCATTCATCACTGTCAAGTTGAATAGAAAATTAACAAATCCCTTAATTAAAAGACCTTCCCAGACTCTCAGGGGTGTGTGTGTGTGTGTGTGTGTGTGTGTGTGTGTGTGTGTGTGTGTGTGTGTGTGTGTGTGTGTGTGTGTGTGTGTGTGTGTGTGTTTGTGTGTGTTCCACGTGCCAGCTGCACTGCTACATTGTGCAACCTGCAACAGCCTGGCACAAGAGACACACACACACAACACCTCCATGCAAACATACACACTCGCAGACACACACACTCTTGTGTTGTCTTCTCTAGTCGTGAGGACACTTGACATATTGCATTTCCTAGCCTCTCAATCTAAACTTCACAATTACAACTGACCCTAACTAATGTTAACCTAAATGTATAAGTCTTATCCTAAAATAGCTCTTTAACGTTGTGAGGAACGGGAGAAAATGTCCTCAGAACGATTTTTCTGAACCAAAATTGTCCCTCAGAACTGTAGAAAGTACACACACACACACACACACACACACACACACACACACACACACACACACACACACACAGAGAGAGAGACCCCTGCCATTCCTGCTGCTGCATTAATTGCTTCAGCTGCATAATGTGGTGGGACTGGGCAGAGGCTGGATCTCTGCTCCTCCCCAGACACAGAGCTGGGTGGGGAGTCGGTTGAGCCTTTGATCCCTGACCTCTGCCTCCTCTCCTGGGAATATGAGACTGCATCTCTAACGGTCCGTCCATCTGCACACACACACAGACACACACTCACAGAGACACACACACACACATCCTCTGCTGCCCCCAGCCCCCGGCTCCTGGTGTCAACCCAGCCTCCAGACACGTGTCAGCGTCACCCGCTGCAACGAGGACCCTAAACAAACCAAGGTCAAGCCGAAATGAAGGGGTGGCTTTCGGCCCCGTCAAGTGCTTTGTCACGACCACCAGCTCTCTGGAAGCGCCCTGCTATTACTTAGCCCAAAAGTCCAGCCCCTCCTCCCGCCGGCAGCGAGGCCTTCATGCGTTCACACACACACACACACACACACACACACACACACACACACACACACACACACACACATATCCTCTCGTCATGGTGGAAGTGGAGGGACTGAAAGCATCAATGATCATAGAGCCGGAGACGCCAGGAAACGGAAATGTGAGCTTGAACAGGAATATATTAATAGGGTTAAATATTTTTTATTTTAAACTCAAATCCATGTTCGACATCTTTTAAAAACATTTCACTGCTTGTGAATTCAAACCATGACCTGATTCCATGATTTGTAACTCGTCAAAGAAATTCATTAATATATTATCATAACTTCTGAAAGATTTTAATGCCAAACATTCTCTAGTTCCAGCCTCTCAAATTTTGTTTTCGATTTTAGAGTCCAAATGACAAATTTAACTGATTAAATACTGTTTGGAACAGAGACGAGATGCTGATTATCTCCAAACACCTTTAAAAAAAAAAAAAATCGTTTTCAAAGCATGTTTTTGCAAATAGCATATTTTTCTAATTTGCATACCTTGTAAAAAAATATGAGTAAATATGAAATGAAAAACATTTTATCATTCTGAGGAACCTTGGACTGAAAATAGTAATGAATATCATCTTTAATCATTTTCACTATTGTTCATTGGATTGCAATTTTTCTAAACTCTACTTTAATGTCATCAAATGTCTTGTTTAGTCTAAAACCCCCCAAAAAAGAAACCATATGCAAAGAAGAGCAAAATCTTAATATTGGAAAAGATATGTTTTTATGTATTCGTGTTTTTAAAGAGATTTTTCAATTGTGGATTGATGAATCACCCTAATTGTTGGAGCTCTAGATTAAATCACTTTCACTCTGTGAAGTACTGGTTTAAATATGTTGTTATGAATTACATGTATTACTGTTTGTTAACGGACTAAAACCCCTCGGCTGAAACCAGTTGCTGTGTCTAAACCCGTCGCCGCAGCACAGGGAGCCGACCAGCAGAAGGATATCGAGGGAAGCTGTGGGTCCACAGATCAGGAACTTGTTAACTCGCCCAAATCTGCAGAGATTAGAGCGGGAAGTGGTCAAAGGGCTTAAAGTGTATCGGTACAATGGGGCCGAGAGGATTAAAAGTGGATTCGCTGAGCCCCTGCGATGCCCTTCATCTCTGGGGGTCCGCAGCCAGAGGACCTTTGTTGGGTTAACTAACGGCACTTCCCATGAACGCAGAGAACACACCAATCCCTTTTTAATGATGCAGGGAAAATTCCATTGGCCCAGATTACCACAATGCTTCTGAGATCCGCCATTGTCCCACACGCCACGTCCAGCTTTTAAACTGTGCAGCCAGGCGAGTGCACGGCGCGGCGTTTGAAGTCTACGTGTAGCATCGCAGCCCAGCGGCAATAAGCTTTGTTAAAACAATACGATGGGTGCATTAACGTGAGGGTTGGAGCAACAATGCTAACACCAGCAATGCCAGAGCTCTAATTGCTCCAGTGGCTGAAATAACTGGAGTGGTATGGAGCTTAATGGTTGGTAACATAGAGCAATAAAGTGGTGAATGTGTATGTGAAAGGTAAAATGTCCAACTGTCCCCCGTGCGGTGTCCTATTGGCCCAGTGCTGTAGGTCAGGTAGGCGGCAGATTGAATAATAAGTGGAAGATTACTGACCCACGAAATCCTCGATAAAAAATAAACCACCGCTCAAAATATTGAAAACAAATGGCAGCTACAGTTTACAATCATTTGTCAGGTTTGAAAGCGTCTGGCTGACTTTCTCAGGATCTGATACAACCTGGATTTATCATGCGTCACCAGTGATCACAAGTGGACATCACTTCACACCTGACATAAGAAAGCGTCTCCACATTGATGGGATGGGGGTGCGTCCCATTTCGATGGCTCCTTGAAACGAGGCCGACAAATGTGTCCCCCCGAGAACCAAAGGGTCCAACAGGTGGATCCTTCAGAGGCCAAACTATCCCCGGATTCATCGCACTTCTGTGTTTTCCAAAGAGTTAATTTGGAGTTAAAGTATCAGACTTGAACTCTTGAAAAACCAAGAGGCATTAAAACGATCTTCAACTGCAGCTCTGTTGCCAGGCGACAGCGGAATGGGCAGGACACGCTGCTGGCGGCGTAGATCACCGATATCAGACCAGACTGCATCCTCCAAAGGACGCAGCCCCTGAACTGGGACACAGATATAAACTGTGCAGAAGAATGGTTCTCAAAAAGTGAAGCCAAAGCATCTCAAATGCCCTCTGGTGGCTGGCTGCAGTAAAAGTCATAAAACCCGCCTCCTCAATTTTAGCAGATGGGACAAATCGAATCGTCAAAACGAAAAACTTGTCAAAGTACACGTCAAAGGTGGTTTCTGTCATTCGATGAAGTGTTTGATGCTTACTGCACAGACTCAAAATGACGTCATTGGCCCAAGACGGCAGCGTTCGACGTACCCGGGATATTTTGGCTTCATTTCTGGATGATGGGAGGAAGTGGAGACACGTCGTCCATCTTTGGTTACGCTCTATGGCCTGATAGTATCAATAAAGCTGCTGTTCACGTTGAAACCTTCTCATCGTCAAACCTCAGCTCACCACGGCATCTTTTTTAAAAATCTGATGTGCTGTAAATGTTCCAAACTCCTTTTTCCTCAACAATTACACTCCCGCTCTCGTCTTCTGTTAATCTGCAGTAAAGTCCGCACACGTCTACCACTGCCACAGACTCTCGGCTCTCGGAGGCAGATGTGACGCGTCTCATATTAGCTCATGCTCGGCTGTCTCCTGTGATCTTTCAGCTGTGCAGCCGCTGTCATGTCAACAATCTCCCATCTGCAGTTCAGTTTTCCTGCAACTGAATTACACAGAAACTCTACTCTGCTGCGCGGGAACAGATAAAACACATGATTCTCAGTTACACCGTATGTGTCTTCTACAATATGTTCGCCAGTAAAATCCCGATTCTGTTCTTGTGCGAGTTGGTTTTATTTGTTGAGACAGAATCAGACGGATCAGAATTTACCCTCAGGTGTAAAAGTTTATTGGAAGACAGTGATTCCCAAAAACTTAAAGGACAATTTTTAATTAATTTTTGTCATTTGATGAATTGTTGTATTTCCCCCTTTTCTCTTCCTCTTTGTTTTACTTTGTAGTTTTTGGGTAAACTAGAAATAAAGACAGTTTAGTCAAATATTAGTCTGATTAAAGTTTTTATTAAAGACCACATAACCAGGTCGGACAAATTCCTATTTGTTACAGCGTGGACCAGCTCATATCATCAAAATGACCAAGACCTCGACATGGACAGCGGTGACACTACACAACGACACTACACAACTTATGGACAACATCACAGTGACAGTGATGAGTGTTTAAACTTCATATCCATCACGGTTGTGGAAACGAGTTCAGAGGCCTTATGGCACTTTGAGGCCATCTTCGTTGTGTATTGTGACCATGGTTGTGTTTGTCCAACACATCCGCACTAAGTCTGCACATTATCGTTACTGCAGGTCACTGCTGTTAGAAGAAACCTGCAAACCAAGCGAACCCCGTTCCAAACAGACACGTTCACAACTGGCACTAGTTTAAATTCTCTAATTCTCAGTTCTCGCATCAGACAAACGACCTGACACCATAAATCCTGCCCGTCTCCACACGCGGATTCGCCGCCGTGAGTTGACCCACGGTCCCATCTGCAGAACACACACAGACCAGTGGACCCATGTGACCAGTGGAACCCATGTGCACAGTGGGACAGGCCTGGCAGTGTAGTGGTCGATACCATACAGGACCACAGATGGGTCCCCGCACCGTGGAGCTGGTGGCTGGCGCTACAACCTGGGTGACGGCCAGATGGGCCACCCTGAGTGAGGCTCTGCTTCACAGGCCCAAACAGGCCGATCTTATTACTGTGGGCCAAAACTGGAGTCTGGTTTCACACACACACACACACACACACACATCATCAGGGGAATCCACATTATCATGCTCAACTGTCACAGGCTGGATTCACCCTCGTCTGTCTGTGTGTGTGTGTGTGTCTGTGCGTGTGTGTGTGTATTTTCACCTGTGTGGTTTTTATCTCTGTTCAAAGTGGAAAAATCTGGTTCTATGTGGGTTCCCATGTTTAGATGAGCTGTGGATCCCTATAGAGGGATATTCGATATTCTATAGATCTAAAAAATAATATAAATAATAAATATATATCGAGACGCTCAAAGTCAGCAACCCTTTTTAAATGTTTAGCAAAAATACAAATACGTCAACGTCAGAACATCAACCCCCTTTTTTAAGAAATCCGATCCTGAAAAGCTCTAAAAACGAATTTGCTCCAAGAGCTTCTCACATAAAGGATTTCAAGTCGCTGGAGAACATGCTCAGTATTCTTCCAGGATAAAGAAAAGTTTAAAAAGCAGATTTGGTGTCTTACAGTCTGACAGCAGCGCTGCGCTCCTGTTAAAGTGGCGCATCTTTGGTAACAGGAACGCTGTTGTCCATATGGCGTCCTATCTGCTTTCACCTAATGGCTGAACCCTGTGTTGCAGGTCAGATGTAGTTATTTTCTGTTTTCTGTGTCGTCTGTTGTCGGGTCATTACAACATTCTTCCATAGATGCCGATGTCTGTCGCTTCACCGCTTTGGTCCAGATGGAAATATCTCAGCAGCTATTGGCTGGATTGCACCGGAGCTTTGAGCAGACGATCGTGGTTCCCAGAGGATGAATCCCCCCCACAAATGCTTTGAGATATAGTGAAATATATTTATAAATCTACAAAATAAACTGAACAAACTAGAGGGATACTCAGAGAGCGCAAACATCTGACCGGCTACTTGTCACCATGTGGAATAAGCACATAGATCAGATACCAGATGTAGACAGAAAATCTACATCTGCACCACATTTCAACAGTTCATATATAATTCAAATTTTAAAATGTTCTATTTCACATTCTTAAAAAAAAGATACTTGTGGATCGGTCCCCGAATCGAATCCGCTCTTAAAGTCATTGTCCCATTTCCCACCCCTGCACCAAGTTTCAATAGAATTGGTTCAGTGGTTTCTGTGTAATTCTGCTAACAAACAGACAAATATCAATAAAAACAAACAATCTCTACTTGTTTTCAGTTGCCACCACAAGGAAAATATAAAATCTTGGGGTAGCTTTGCAAAATAATGAAAAAAACGAGTGATTTATTCAATGCCACGGTTGTACGTTGCCTTGTAATTACAGTGTAAGGAAGCTTGTCTGGACCATTTATGATGAAAAATGTGAGCAGCTGTAATCAATGTTGCATTTTCCAAATGCCAAATCAGCCGTATTGAGTTGTCATTCACTCCAAGCCTTTATTCTCCAGCTCCGAATTGTGTTTGCACATTAATAATGATCGACTGGTGAGCGAGGCGCTGGGCTTGATGCTGCACGCGGCCCCCAAAAGAAATGGATTTCCATTGCCTCAGTGTCACCCACTGTAATGTGACCCGTCCTGGTGTGTGTCCTCAACCTGACAGCTCGGAAACAGGATGAATGAGATGCATCTCCCAAGGTCAAGGTCACGGCTTGGGCTGATTTAGGCTCCGCGGCGCTTCTTCTTGTCAGAAAGCATCTTCATTTGAAATTCACCCAACACGCTGCAGTCGGGTTTGACTGGCAGCAGGAGCGGGGCGTGTGTGGGGGGGGGCAGCGGAGCAAGATGGATGGATGGGTTTTCTTCCTGCGAACTGATTTCCACATTCGGGTGATTAACTTGATTATTTGGCCCCGCGGTTACATTAGCATGTGATTATCCCCGGTGTCCTACGGAGACGAGCGTATTGAACCTCTGAGGACAAAGGAGCATCACGCCGGTCACCTGACTCTCTTTTTTCAAACGCAGAAAGAAAAGCAACATGGACGCCTCCGGCCTGCTCGGTGGCTTTGGCTCACGACCACGTTCAGCTCTGCGGTTTCCTCTCCCCTCTTTTCTCTGCTTCTCCTTTTCTTTCCATCCCCGAGCAAACATCTCTCCCCGACTCTTTTGTTTGCCAAGATCCAGGTTGCCATGGCTACCAACGGGCGCTTTATGAGCACCTCATCCCTCATCTAAATATTCCTAGTTATCTATGGTAATGAAATGCACACACCATTATCTGGCTTAATGAAATACACTCTATTGTCTGTGATTCGCAGAGCAGAGCTTTATCCCTCTGTAGTCGGGTGTTACAGTGTTGCTGCGAAAACAACTGCACCACCATCGGAGCAGCGGGTTCTTTCACACCCTGCTCCGTTTGTGGAGCTTCGGACAATGAAGGAACCACGTCCAGTTGCTGTGAGCAGCCCTGCTATGCAGCTCATGTGCTACAGCGGCTGTTTGATTGCACTAATTGGGCTGTCAGCGCCGTCCTTTGCCTCGTGACGAAGTCCTCGCTGCCGCAGTGAATTCTGCTTCCACACCAGCAGACTATTAAAAATAACAGATTAGGACGGTAAAATCTTTACATATTTCCCAATAATGACAGTGGTGTGAAGGTAACAGGCTGCAGAGGAGACGTGCCGAGGAAAAACAAACACAAGCAGAAATAGAACATCATTATCCAACAGCGTCAGAATCTTGTGGCTTTGTTTGTGTGTGTGTGTGTGTGTGTGGTGTGTGTGTGTGTGTGTGTGTGTGTGTGTGTGTGTGTGTGTGTGTGTGTGAGGAGGAGAGAGGCAGATCCAACTCCTGCCTGAACAGAACTATTCATCTGTGCTGTAGTTTTCCACCGTCTTTGAAAGCCTTTGAAACACCAAGAGCATCATGAAACAGAAATGCCATAAAACCGCGCATCTGATATCTCCTGTTCCCCCTCAGTGATACAGAAGAAAAGTGAAAACAACAGCCAGTGTGTACATTCTGTAAGCGCCCGTCTGTGTGAGTGTGCCGCCGTCTATTTTCCAATTCAGGCTGGGGTAATATCTGCAGATTGGGTGGTTAAGTCACTCTGCATTTCATGAGCCGGGCCTGTCACTAACAGTTATCTCCCCACTGCCCTCTGAGGAGTTGTCTGGGTGAAATGATTCTCCGAAGCTCTGAATAATGCATGAAATTACGTAATGCAAATGGAGGCTTTATTTCCCCTGCCTCTCGCAGACGCCGGGGCCGCGGCCGGGGCCACTGTATTAGAACAGCAGAGGACAAACAGTGGGGGGTCCCCAGGGCAAAGGAAACTACAGCAGAGAGCGAAAAGGTCAACAATAAAAAAAAACAGAAGCTTCTCCTCACTCGCAGCTTCATCAAGTGCAGGTCGGAGTTATTGCACACTGCGCGGCGGAGGAGCTGCAGAGCCGAGCAGAGCGGGACGTTACTCACGGGGCTATCATGGGAGGCTTGTTGTGTGAAGGCGGTGAAATATTCATTAAGCGGCAGCCTGGCCGGTTTCCACTCCGCCCGCCTACAAGCAGGAGCCCAATCACATATAAATAATAACAGGAGAGGAGCGTCGGGCGGAATTTCGGCAGATCGAGAAATGTCACTTGGCTCGTACGCGCCAAATTAGGCCACACTAAACTGTTGTCAAGCCCCTGCTTCAACAAGTAGACGAGTCTTCCCACCATCCCTCTCTCTCTCCCTCTCTCTCTCTCTGTGTGTAGTGGGTAGACCTGAATGGCATTAATTGCCCCCTAAGATGACGGGCAGATGAAAGTGAGGTGGTGGTTTGCTGTGGGACATGGGGGCCGCTTACAAAGAGAGGCTGAGGACGGCTGGCAGGTCTCAGCGACTTCAAAAGCAGATAAAGGCCCTTTTTATACAAAAGATCCTCTTTCTCTTCCTTCTCTCTCTCTCTCTCTCTCTCCCTTTTTTTTGTGCTTAATCTTCAGATTCGGGGGGTTTATTTGTGCCAGCCTCCGCCCCTTTGTCCACTTTGTGTCAGGTTTTTAACGCCAGAGGATTAAATTGCTGTTGCGGAAATCATTGTTTGTGTTTTCTTCCAACCCGCTGCCTCCCATTGTGCCGTGACATAATCGACCACTCTCCAACAATACCAGAGGTTTATCTCTCCCCTTTGGTGAGAAAATGAACAGTGCATGGATCTGGTCACCTTGTTTGTCTGAGGAAACACTGGCACAATATGTTGTTTTGTTTGGGCCGAGTGCTCTTAACTCTTTAAGTAGCTGCTTTTTTTTGGGGGGGGGGGAATAAGGACAAGGAGGTCTTACTTGGAGGAGCCGCGGAGCCGTCGTCGACTCTAACACATGTGAGGTTGTTTTCCTTTTCTCAGCAAACAAAGAAGGGTCTAACTGGAGGGAGATCAGCGTAAGAACACCTTGGTTGGGAGGAATACATTAGACGTGTTAAGGACGGGGAAGGAAGCTCTGAACACACAAAGAAGACAACCACGTGAGGAGGACATCAAAAAAAGCAAATAAGCGATGCAGCTTCTTTTCATTTATTCGTCCTCTGTCAGGTCGTGTAAAGTCTGTCCCCCCGGACCTTCACCCGGATTCCTGTCAGTCTCCACTGAAGGTATTGGTCTCCAGCCGCACAGCCAGGCCTCCATCTGCCCATGAATAGGACCAGTCACATTTCTGATAGCATTTAATGAAAAATCCACCCGGGCTTTGGAGAGGCCGGGAGGGGATGGGAGGGGAGGGGAGGAGGGGGATGAAGGGTGGATATGGAGGAGGGAAGCGGCGGTGGGGGTTGGTGTGGTGGTGGTGGTCGGGGGGGTTGACACAGGAGTGCTCAACAAAGAGCGTCTTTCAGTGGAGCGTAGATTGCTCCCTCTCCCTCCTCGCTCGCTCATTTTGTCTTTTTTCTTTTGGGATTCAACGTCAAAAATGTGCCAAATGACTGGGCAGAAAACCCCAGAGGTCTTCAGTGGGTGTGTGTGTGTGTGTGTGTGTGTGTGTGTGTGTGTGTGTGTGTGTGTGTGTAGTGTCACACAAAGGGACAGGTGTCTTGCGGTTTGAAGGTGGCAGACGTGTTGGGGGACACAAAGGTGAAAGCAAACAATCGCTGAGGCCTCACCGAGCGACGGTTCTCTCCTGAAACCGGTGCGAGGATCCGGAGCCTGTTTCCACACAAACGTTACCACAGCAATGATAAAGAGACGATTATCCAATATCCCTGAAGCCTTCAAACACAAGTCTGGTGTCACTTTCTGTTTCCTGTTCCTCTGTGGCTACATCCGCTCTGCTGCGTTTCAGATCTAAAAAGCATCACCGCTGCTATGTCAGGATGAAAAAGAGACACAGAGAGACGTCAAATTGTAAAGACACAGAGATTCGAGAGCTTTTGGCGATAAGAGACAATTTAAACGTCTCCTGCTGCTCCATTCATGTGACGCTATATTCGGCTAAACGTTCCGGACATTTTCCAGGTTGTTGTGAACACGTCAGACCTCCACAATCTCCTGCTGCGTTCTTCATATGTGAAAGACAAACTGATTTTCTAACGCTAACCCTTTTTTTTCCAAAGTCCGTATCTTTACCGAAAGATTAATGTCCATAGAAAAACCATTCGGTGACATCAGAGAACCGGCCGCCGCCTTCACTCCACATCTCTTCAGCGCCCTTTGCCGTCACTGTGATGGCAGCGAAGCAAACAGCAGCGCGGCCTTGTTTGAGTTTGCTTTTGTTCTCCTTGAAAGAGGTCGGACTCAAACCATCTCATTTGCCGCTGGGTTTATCTTCATTCAAATTAAGAGCCACAAAGCGCTCAGGGCAGGTTTCGCTAACAGAACGGAGCGCATTGATTCTTTTCTTTGCTCTTATCTAAAATGTTAATCAATACCCCAAGAGCCAGTGGCTGCTCTTTAACGGAATGTGCAACAGCCGAGTCTTCGCAGTTTCCTCAGATGCCAGAGAGGATTTTCTTTTATCTGGTGAAGTGGATGAGTGAGTCAAACATCTAACATTTATATTTACAAGATAGGGATCGTTCAAAAGGAAAAATACGCCCTCAAGAAACCTGTGATACTGGTTGTGTCTTTTTATGTAGACAGATCAAATTAAGGCTTCTGTCGTTATTTGCATCAACATTTTACTTTCAAAATAAAAGTTCTGATCCCTTAACACACAGTCTGGTTAGTTCCCTGTTCATGTGGCTGCACTACATCTATAATGAGTTTCTCCTTGTTTGTCTTGCTCCTACGCATGACCTGCTGAAAGGCATTCTGGGAAACATAGCTAACTTAAACTTAAGTAAATGAGGTAGGAAAACATTTCAACACATATATTGATGGTGCATGACGATTAACAATGCCAGGATTCTCCTAATATTCGATAATTGAATTATTTTGTGACAGTATTAGTAGTTATATTAATCAGTTATGGTATTTAGCTAATAAATAATATATTTATGACTCATTGTTTTCCTCCAAATATGATTTAACCTAAAAACTTCGATGATACGTCAACGTTTCCCATCTGGCAACGCTGGCAGATGCATGTGTCAGTCAGAACCTCATGGTGGCGCAAGGGGAAAAGTCGGAGGATTATCAAAGTCGGTAGGATTCATCATCTGAGGATCACGAATGTTTGTAGAAAAATGTCATCGTAATCCAGCAAATGGTTGTTGAGATATTTCAGTCTGGACCCACAAACCAATCCTGTCTGAAAATGACTCACACAGTTCATCAAATATTTAAATCGTTGCCTGTTCGTTATTTTCTGATTAAATATATTGAAACTGCTTCAACTCCAAACGTTTATAGTCACTGCTCCATGTTTCCCCACCGAGCAGGAACCCTGGGTAATGAAGTTATCCGTCTCCGAGCTCCTCTGCTGCAGGACGCCCAGATACAGATGGAGCCTTTCTGCTTGTTGCTCCTGAAAATCATCCGTCCTGTAATCTGTGCATTAATCACAATCATAATCGTGGGCTCCAGTAACTGCGACGGTGACAGCTGGAGGGCGAGGATCTGTTTTTAAAAAGCAGGGGAACTGGGAGACTGAGCTGGGATGTTTGTGCACAACTGGGGCAGAAAGAAACCTACAGGACACGATCACCAAAACTCAAGAAAGAAAGAAATGAGGCTTTTGGTGCAACTGGGACGCAGAGTTACAGTTGGAGTTGGGGGGTGGGGGGGAGGGGGGTAAACAGTAGATTTGCCCCTGCACAGAAACCACAGAGGAGCCCGCAGTCCATGTGCTCGGCTGAATGATGATTAACTGTAATTACCTAAGCAGTACCTGGCCTGCATGCCAGGAGGCAGCCCAAGATTAATGGGGCTCTGCTGAAAACGGAACAAAAGCTCACATTTCCGAGGTAATGAATCGCTCTGGTACTAAGGCGTCTTCACACGGAGCGCCCGGGCCCCCGGGGAGCTTCATTACAACGGGAGGAATAGATGGATCCTCTGCAGCATTTTTCAAAACAGGGGGCCGAGCAGGAGGAAGTCTTAAATTGTCCCAGACATCCTGGTTGCTACGCGGCCTCTACGTCCAGAGGAGATAAACAGCCTCCTCAGTGCTTCTTAAACAGGCGGTAAACACTGCACAACAAACCGCCTTGTTTGCCTTGTTGCGCTCGTACACGAGGCGTTTAAACAATAAAGCTCAACGTGGTGTAAACTGGTAAAGTAATGAAGATAAATTTGACGAGGTTGATGCCTTTAAGGACTGAAGGACAAAGACCTGCAGTGAATCACCGTTTGTTACACGCTCATAAGCACCAATGCTTTCTAATAGACGACTAACGGAGCCGACACGCCACTCAGCATTATCTGCATCGACGGAAGCAGGTTTCATTCGTACAGGAAGTGCACAGTGTGGTGAAGTTTGCCTGGAGGGCAGAGTTTTATTACAAGTGTCTCCTGTTATAAATCACTGTCCGAGGAATAACCTGCAGATTAATGGCGACATTATTTGGTTGTAGAGGTTAATTTATGGTTTGGGAGAAATGAGGGTGAGGAAAGCCACTGGACGGCGTGTGAACGAGGCCCCAGCGAGCTGCAGCACGAGGAGATCTGCAGGAACGAGGCCCGGTGATGTATGGAAACTGGCGTCAATTATTGGAAGTCAAACTGCTTGAGGCAACAATGAGAGGATTTACAGGCCGCAACATTTTTCATGCCCTTATACACGCTACCTCCGTACATGTAGGTCGATGGCGAGATGAAATACAAGCGCACGGGAGGTTTTAATGTTTACAGCGCTCACAGCCCACATATGTGCCCCCCCTCATGTAAGTACTTGGAGGAAATGCAGGTTGAGACGTGTCCAGCTGTGCATCACGTTGTGTGCAGCGCCGCCTCTAAAAGCCCAAAGGCCTGTTTTTTGGTTTACAAGCCTCTAATCACGTTAATGACACCGTGCTCACACGCAGGAAACTTCTCAATCGATCACGGTGACAAAGAGCAAAATAAAGTGACAACGCTGAGAATCTGTGTCTGTGCACGTCCGAGGGAGATGAGGAGGAGATGAGGAGATGTGCGATTCAACCTTTAAAGTGCCATTCATCAGGGAGGACAACAAAAGGGAGTCAAAGCCATTATCCTCCCCGTCGCCCGGCAGTCTGCGTGAGAACATGAACACGCACACATGAAAACCTGCACCGTGAATAATGTGTTCAACATAGAAGACACACAGGGATGTGCATCATAAAACACAGGTTGTAGTTTTTTTTATTAGTTTAATAAAATTCTATATTTTCCTTCTTTTATTCTCCTCTCATTTTTACCTACAGACCTTTTTTATAGTTTTTACTTTTCTCTGCTCATGTTTCTTTGTCTTATTTTCATTTAAATTCCCTCATCTGGTTTATTTCCTCTTTTGTACAACACTTTGTTGAGAGAGACTTGCAATAATAACGTAATAATTGTGTTCACGTGATTTATTATGACAATAAACTGCTTTCAGACAAACTACGGACATGAATCTTTGTGAAGGAGCTTTATGTGAGAATGAAAATCTCCACGTCAGTTGCTCCGGACATTTTTCTGGAACGTTTCACGCCCAGTAAAATGTTTTTACTTCTCTCTGCTTACATTCGTTTGTCTTTTTATTTCCCTCGTTTGCTTTATTTCCTTTTTGTGAAGCTCGTTTTAAGAGCGAAATATATACGAACAGTTGTTTTAAGAGTTTTTTTGAAGGCACACATTCCACTTGTTATCACAGCAGTTTCCTCGAGATTTGAAACCAAGTTTTTGTCATTTTAATGATCCATTAAACTTTCTCATCCTCTGTTTAACAGCAGACGACCGGAGTTTGTGAAGCAGGAGAATAAAGACGTTGGTCCTGCTCGGTTCAGAGTCTCCAGCAGCAGGGACGACAGTGTGGACAAAAGACTAGACGTTCATTTATCTTCCCTATATGACCCTGATGCAGATGAGGAAAATGAAAGCAAGCAATCAATTCCTTAATTGGGTTTGTGCTATTCTAACTTGTTAAGGGGGCCTCTGTCTAGATTAAAAGGGAAGGTCAATTTCTCATTGTGACAATTACTGTATTCATCACACAGTGCAACAAAGGAATCCAGCAGAGTCGGGCCGACACTGAAGCAGATGCCTCCTCTATTGTGTGAGTCCTTCCATCACAACGTTGTGTTTATCTCACTGTAAACTCATCACGATGTGCGGACACAACACAAAAGGTGTGATCCACAATAATACAATCTACACTTTGAATGAAGCACCGTTTTAACTGATCGGTCGTTATTGGTGTTTTTTGAGACACTTCTGGTGAAACTGTTGACGGCAAAAAATCGAATGTCTTGATATTTTTAGAGGGAAGTGAGGATAGTGTCTCATATTTGTTTAGGAATCACTTTGGTGTAAACACACAGAGGCCAAATCCAAGTTAAGTCTTTAATCTCCTAAAGTTTAGTCAAGTATTTCAGTAAAAATTCAACTTACATTTATGAAAAAACAAAACAACCTTAAGCATGTATTTAAATATGAACACTCAGAAATCCAGCAAACCTTCTTCAAGAACAACTATAACTGTTCTGTCACCAGAATCTCATTAAAAAAAATAGCGAATTTTTGGCAAAGAAATAAAAGGAATAAAAGATGATCTCGGACCATTTTAAGTTTTAAATCAGAGGAAAAGCTCCGACTGATCAGTTCAGACTGAAAAACGGCTCAGACTCTGGCTGAAAATGTCTCATCAGTCATACGATGTTAAAATGCAAGGACAATGTCCCTCCAAGTATTTGTGGGTGAATAAAACATGAACAAACTTTGGTGTGTTCGGTGTGACGTGTGTCCCTCCTTTAAAAAGAGGACAAACAGCAGCAGCCCTGCTGGGGACGTTATGGGGTTCGAGCGAAGGCGTGTGGAGCCCAGCAGCTGCAGAGGAGCATTTATTTTGGCTTCCTGAGAGACAAATTAGACTGTTGACATACAGCGTGACTCAGCTTCTCCCTCTCGTCACATCAACAGTTTATTTACCGGCGCGGAGGAACCACAGAAATTAGAATAAAAATTTGATCATGTGTCCCCGCGCGCACAGAGATGCATTCAATTACCCCGGCTGAAAAACCTCTCGAGGGGGAGTGTGGAGGATTTTTTGCTGCGTAGCCATATATCAAAAAGCAAAGAGTGGGAGAGCAACCTGCCGTGTCAGCTGGTTAATTTCTGTTCCTGTGTGTTTCTCTGTTTCCTTTAGGGGGGGGGAGAAATCCGTTAAAAGCTCTCCAAACCAGGCGGCCCCCGTTTTACAAGACACGTTTAATCTTCCTGGTGTTTGCTTTGGTTAAGTCAGGGATTGGCTCTGTCCGGGGCGCGGAGTGGCGGGATGTTGGTTCCTGCCGGTCTGTGAACACTGAGCTCTTATCAGTCTTTATCTGCATTTGAACAGGTTTCTAGTGGGGGCCGAGCCGAGCCGACCGATCAGATTAAATATAGACCCTTTTTGCAAGTTGGTGATATATCAAGCACATGTCCCAGTGCTGCCTGCGGGTTCAGGCAGAGTTCATGTTATTAGTATCACAGGCCTTTCATGCTCTCAGATCCCACACAGATCAAAAGGGCTTTGTGAGGTATGCCACCATCAGGCCAATTAATGCCCACGAGTCCAGCTGCTCGGCCTGGAAGGTCCAGACCGAGCACTTTTCACAGCTAAAGGCCAAAACCTTTTCCCTCCAGAGCAAACTCGTTTTCAGGCGATTATTCAGCTCTTTGGGAAGATTTTGTAATTCACACTCCAGACGTTGCATAACAGGAGTCGCAGGACTGATCCAGATCCAGATCTGCTCCGGGTGAAATAACAAACCTGCCGGGCTGAGACGGAGCTACAGTAAACAGCCTGGAGGCAGCGTCAGGGACACTGAGGAGTGTTAGGCTCAGAAGAAGCTTGTGTAAATGAAATCTGAGGGACGAGAGTCATTCTTCATAACTGAGAAGGGCTTCTGACAGAAAGACACTGCAACAGGATACACAGCTGCTGCCGGGATTATTCTGGTAATGCATTGTGGGTGGGACAATGACAAACCTTCTCATTCTCCAGTCAGGCTTCCTCTGACCTCGTGGTGACGTCCCAAATTTGGAAGATTTGCACGATGAGGACTGAAAGATTCAGAATCTGTCTTTAGCCTTGAGACCGACTTTATATCATTATTAGTGTTTGGTCTTGTAAGTGTGGACATTAACACACTTAGTGTTGAGGCTTCATCATCCCACCTTGAACAGATTCTCCCATAAATCAGAGCATTTTAAAGTTTATAGATAATCTACATAACGACCCATAGAAGACATTAAACAAACAGTGTCCCTGCAGGTTACTGAACAGAATCAAAACTAAACACGGCTCCTCAAATGTGCCAAAGCAAAACTACTCATCAATCACAGCCTTTAAAATGAAAGCAGCAGTTTGTGGAGGGATAAATGTAATGATGCCACCTAGTGGTGACTAAAAGTCCTCAGAAAAACATGTTATATCTCAAGTTTTAAATTAAGAAACGCAATTAAGAAAAGATTGAGTGTTTGAACAAAATCTTAGAACAGATAAGAGCACAGATAATCCCTGATAAAAAAGCTTGAGGTGTCTTGATGTAAAAGGCACATTCTCTTCTAGTAGTGTTCTTTGCATTCATGAAACAGTGACGGCCATCGTGCTGATGCAAACATTTTAAAAATCCAAACACATTTTCTTTTCCTGCAGCCGATTGTCACGAGAACCAAATCTAAGACCAGAACAGTGGCCCCCCCCCACCAGAGTCGGACCTCCAGAGTCATGTTTGATTCCCTACATGTAGTTGTAGCCCAGTCGACTGGTGAATTTCTCCCTGTCGATGTTCTTGTGCTCAGGGACGTGTCTGAAGGTGCAGTCCTGCCTCGTGCAGCCTGTGGTCCTCCAGAAGAAGCACTCCTTCTTGCCCAGACTGCAACGGCGAGAAAAACAACTCGTCACTTCACCGTTAAATCTCAGGGGTGCAGAGGTTTAAAGTTAGGACTTTACCTAAAAATGGAAAATAAAAAAACTAAACTGGACAGAGAAAGTTACATAGATCTGCTTTTGTAGAAATGAGGAGCATGATTTAAAAACAATCTTTGACAGGAGTCACCAGACGACTACTGGTCCAGAGTGAATGCTGCTTCCAATCAACGTGCTTTAAAACAACAGTAAGAAGATAAAGTCTGTGGGAGGAGTAAAAATCGACACAGTGGAACTAATCATCATGATGTAGGAGTGTTCTTACCCAAGTCCACCTTGGCCTTTGAAGGGATATCGCACAGAGAGCACGACCCCTTCTAACACCATCCCCTGAAGAGGAGACAGACAGTTTCACATTTTAACTGCTCTTTACTTCAGCAAAGTAAAACTCCTTGTACCCTTTATACGAACAACACTTCTTCACTATTTAACTACTTGTATTATGTCTTCTGTGTAAAAGAGCAACTGTTAAACTAGGAGTCTAGTTGATTAAGCTGCTGGTTATTTTCAAGATTCATCACTCCATCCATAAAAATATTTATAACACAGCTTGTCCCACAACTTCTTTCTTTCCAAAACCAGTTTAGTGTTTAAAGTGACTTGTGAGTGAAAATGTTCCTGTTATTCTGATGGATGTCAAATTAATAAACGTTCACTCTCTGCTTCGTCCTGCTGAATGTTCACATTTTATCAGAGGCCAAATCCTGTAATTTGCTGATGTTTAAAACAATCCTTAAAAAAAACAGGACATACATTAAAACACTGGATGGCTCTGTCACAGTCCTCCAGTCTTGTGTAGTTCACAAAGGCACATTCGTGTTCCAGCAATATCTTGATGCTGTAGATCGCTCCAACTCTGTGGAAGACGAAATGGAGAGTTGTGAGTAACTCAGCCGAGCAAACTGGAAACTAAAGCTTAAATATATATGATTTAGTAGAGACGGAGGTTCTTCTTCTTCTACAGTGGTTCTACGGCACTTGAATGAACAATTGGTGCCACCAAGCTGATTATAATCACATAACAGTAGTGGATAGAAATGTTCTGCTGTGGAACTTCACCTGCTGAAGAGCTCATGAATTGAAGCGTAGGTGACGGTCGGAGCCAAGGCGCCAACCCAGATGGAGAAGAGCTCCCTTTGTGCAGAACACAAGAGATAAAAAACAAAACAATTGTAAGTTATACTGCACAGTGGGAACAAACAGGCAAATCACCCTTTACCCAGAAATGTGATCAGTGCACATCTACATCTGCTTCTTTCAAATTCAGTTCAGATGTTTTTACAAATACTGAACATACGGTTTCAGAGAATTCCTCGAACGGAGAGTCGGCGAATGAGACTGCGATCTGTTCTGCAGCGGAGAAGAACTCAGAGCAGGCACTCTGACCCGCTGCGCTCGATAATGATTTGCTTGTGGGACAGTCCACCCTCCCTCCTCGCCATCTTCTTCCTGCAGCACGCGTTCATCTGTATTGTCCCTGCTGGCACCGGCACCTGAAGAGAGCGAACAGTCGAAACCGCTCAAGCTACAGGACATCATCAAATTGTCTTCACGGATTTCATCTTTTGGAAACACTTGACATTTACCTTGGGGATTATTGTGACCAGCAAACAGAGCTTCAACAGCTTCCTGTAGCGTGGCGTGATTTTTCAGGGCCTCGTTGCTCTGTGCCCAGCTGAAGCCCATTTCCTGAAATGATACCAGCAGGCAGACATCAAGGCTACTTCCTCACACAAAGAAGTGATACACAAATATATGCAAGAAAATACATGCAACAGAAAGACAGTAAAAAAAACATGGACTCAAATATTATAATGCACAAGGTGACAAAAAGCCAGTTTGAGCAAATGGGTTTTCAATTAATTCAAAACATTGGAAATGTATATCGTCAAAACCCCTTCTATTGCTTTTTATCATTGCCGGGTTTTTTTTTACAAAAAGCCACCGCAGAGAAGACAATCTGCTTCCTGTTTACACCGGTACGCACGGTTCACGAGATGTGTTTTCAGATTATTTCTGATACAGAACTAAGACGCTTGCGTGAACAGACGCATTAAAAGCTACAACCGGATCTAGAGGAAGACATGAAGAAATCAAACTAGTGAGTTCAATATAAAACTGAGCAGAAGAAACAAAAAAATTAAACAAACTGCTCGATCAGCACTCCGTTTAAAAACTGCAGCATCTACAGCTTTCATCCAAGCATTCCAGGTTTTCAGCTCTGTCCCAAATCTACAAACTCCTTTCAAAAGTCAGACCTTTCCCCCTTTTCTGAAGCACATAATACATTTTTGCTGTACATGAGTTTTCCTACCATGAGGTGCAGCGTCTGTGCTCGTTTTAACTCTTGCTTGGCTTCAGCACTGGAACCGTCCAGCTGTAGCACCTCATCATAGACCAGCGAGGCCTCGTAGTATCTCTGCAGAAGACATTAACAGCAAGGAGGACTTTAAAACGCGCATTGCAAGTGAAGCTGTTAATGCTATAGGTGTTAAATCTGTTGAATCTGTATTCTGAGTATCTGTATCTAAAAGCACAGATAGTACAACCAGTAGCAGTACAGGATACGCAGTGTTACAGGAGCAGGGATTCACCTTGAGCCCACACAGAGCTTTCCCCTTCCTGAATAAACCTTTTATCCAGTTTGGTTCCATGCAGAGCGCCAGATCAGCATCTCTCAGAGCATTTTCAAACTGCTGCATTCTTTCATAACAGAGGGACCGATTTCCAAACAACCTGAAACATAATCAATTATTAGTAGACGCTGCTTCTGGGTGCTTTAATACAAGTTGCACTGAATTCATTTCCATGTTCTTACCTATATTCCCTTGGGTTGAATTTAATGGCGTCGGTAAAGCATTCAATCGCCATCTCAAACATTCCAGAAGCCGCCAAACGATTCCCTGTACCTGGAAGGACGGTCGCCGTCTGGTGAGTTCGGTGCTTTCCCATGTTTGTTTAACATCAAGTGTCAGGAAGGAAAAGATAACTCACCAGCCAGCTCTCTGCTTCTTTTTGCATACTCCTCTGCGGCTGTATCCGTTGTTTTCTGTTGCGTGTTCTCTTCTTGTAATTGCTAAAAAAAGATCAAAGTAAGACATCCAAGTACAATTTCAGCCTTTCATTTTGAAACATTACACCAAGAAATAAAAATGTATGTTTTCATTGCTCCCACCTCTTCTTTGGGCTCGGTTTTCTCTTCCTTTTGAACATCAGGATCTTCCACAACTTCAGGCTTCTTCTCCTCGAGCTGCAGAACTTCCACTAATTGGCTTTCCTGTATTTCCAGTGCAGGCTTCTGGTTACATGTCTCCTCGGGCACCGATTTAACAGCATATGAATTATTGGAATCCAACTCCTGTGGACGACAAGACGAGGTGGTTGTTTAAGGATAATCATTTTATAGAGTGACCTCATAAAAAACTCACGTCACTCCCGAAATTATGACTCAGGATTAAGACCTGACACTGCAAACAGATGCTGATAGGACTGGGTCAACACTGACCGTCAGTCTGAGGCTACTGAAGTTTAGAATCTCCTAAAGATTAAATCTCTAATCCTGAACACATCATTTATGCTTTAACATATTCCAGATTTTGTCCTTGATGATGTGGGCGTGTAACCTCGCCACCTTCTATTTGAACATCATCCTCTAAATGAAACCTTGCCTCACTTTCAAGTTCACAAGCACATTAAAATAACACACAACACAAAGAGAAAAGTACACAAACCTTTTCCTCCTCTTCTTCTTTCTTATTAATTGTAGCAAGATTTTCCTCTTTATTATTAACAATGCTCCTTTCCTCTAGTCCGGCAGCTTCGGTTTCATTTTGAGTTTTATCACATTCTGGGGATTTATTTGCTTCTGCATTATTGTCAGTAGAAGGATTTTCTTCCTGAATTTCAGAGGACTCAGACTTGCCTGGTTCTTCCTCCTGAAATGACATCAGAGCGGCCATGAAACAGCTTCGTAGTCTGGATTAGATTTCTGAACCTTTAGACGTATTTGTTAATCATAATTCATAGCAATATGAGTAACAGAAGACTTACAGGTAAAATGACTGTATTCTCTTTTTCTGATCGTTTCTTTTCCTTTTGACGCTGGAGCAGAAAGAATAAAATCTGTAGTGAGACATTGCCGAAAGAAAAAACAACATGAATCCGAAATCCCGTGAACACTCACCATCTTTTTACGCCTGTTCTTTTGCTTTTTCTCCTTGCATCGCTCTTCTGCTTTCATTTCATCTTTATCATCCTTCTGGGGGAAAAACAAAAAAACCGGTCGAGCCTTTTACCAACAAATTCACCTGTATACAATGTGCTAAATAAATATATAGATAAATATACTACTGTTTAAGCTTCTTAAATCTGGAAAGAGCATAAAAGCACAAAAGGCCTCCAGCTACAGCTGTCGCCGCTGCAGAGGCATGGAGATGAGAGACAAATGCATTACGTCATCAGTGCTTTTTGTTGTTTGTGAATGTGGCTCTTTAGGCTGGCGAGCAGCTTTCTGTTGCTGAAAATAACCATCATCATCTTCATCATCATCATCATAATCGCTGACGTCTGAAAATGAGAGGTCTTCTTCGGCATAGAAGGGCTTAGGATCTAAATATAACAAAAAGACAGCGTGTGAAACCAACACATCATATGAACCCTGAAAGACATTTTTATCATTGAAATTAACAGTGTGAACAATAATACAATCTAAATGGTCTCACCTTGATTGAAAGGTAGTAACGAGTAATAAACAGGATCTATATTCGATTGCTGCAACATTTACTACAAGTGCACTGTCTCAGTGGACTTTGGACTTTATACGAGTCTGAAGATTCTCCGTGCAGACAAACAGCTCAGGAAAATAAAGAGGAGCAGTTGAAAAAACGTAGGCGACATTAAACGTGATGCATTCTGCAGGTGAGCAGAATCAGAAGAGGAGGTTAGACAACTGGGATGAAGACAAACCACTAAACCAGCATTTCTATTGCTGGTTCAGACTCTCCACTCATCTCTTAGGGCTCAAATGAAGTCTATGGACACAGCCTATTGATTAATCATGGTGATTAAAGTATTGCACAAGCCAGGTCGTGGTGCACATTGATAACCCACGACACCAGTGCACCACCCACCCCTGGTTAAAGGTCTTATCATTAATTCTATTCTCCACTTTCACTTTGAGAGTCAGTTCAGAAGAAGCCTTACTGAAGACGCCAGTGGATATGATTTTCATGAAGTGATCGGCTCCTTGTATGTGCACCATCTTGGACTTAAGTAAATCGACCATGGCGTCCTGAAATGGAATTAGAACAGAATGGAAAATATCAGCGACTTGAAATGCACAATTCAAAAGTAGGGGCTGAAACACTTAGTTGATAATGTGGAGGAATAGAAATTCCTTCATGTCCAAACCCGGTGGTTGATTCAGAGGAGTTTTATTCACTGCGCAGTGGAGACACAACAAGGTAAAACCAGTCTGTCTGATGGTTCAGAGGGAGGTTTCATACCAGAACAATGGAGGCAACCTGGACAGGCTAACTTACAATATAGGGAAGTTGATAGAGAGATTTAAAACAGGCACGTGTCAACTATGTAAAACAGTTGAATGTCATGGCGAGAAGAGGGAAGTTGATGTCAAATGTAAAGCAAATTACTTGACTGAAAGAAAACAAATCAGCGACTACTTCATAATCAATTGTTCAAATATCTAATCACAAAAAAACTATTCCAACTTCATTTAGAAGAAGACAGAGGAAGGACCAGTAACAGATTAAGATGTTTGACTGTGTTAACTCAGGCCACAACACAGGGCTGACAATTTAATTTCATTCTATTCTATTAATGATCAGGGAAAGAAATTCCTAACACGTTAATCATCAACAACAACAACACAATGATTGTGTTGTGGAACGTGGACCTGACGACGTGTTACCAGGAGGAGACAGCGAACCAGAAAGACCTGTTCGTGTTCCTCCATCACAGTAAACACAGGATCCGCGTGAATCCCACTCACCTGTAATATTGACGCGTTCACGTTGTCTGCGGACGCGTGAGCGGCACCTGACGGGACGAGAACAGGAGTCATTACAACACGTGTCGCAACAGCAACGTTTACAACCTCAGCCAGCTAGATAACCGGTAAGCTAACCGGTAAGCTAACCGGTAAGCTAACTGGTAAGCTAACCGGTATTGCGTTTGCCGGGGCATTTCTCAGGAACAGAAACTCAGCGCTAAGCTAACACGCTAACGCAACTACAGGCATTCTTACCCTTAGCTTGTTCCTTCCGTTCCGCCATGATGCTGTTTCTAAGTTTAAAGGTGAATTAGCTTGTTAGCAGGATGCTACTGTCACCGTTTACTTCTCCTCTGCTTCTCTGCGTTGACTTCAAACCCAAATAAACAGGTTGTGAACCCCGCCCCCCCGAGAAGCGCCAACCAATGAGCGGGCTTCGTTCTGCTTCAGGGGCTCTGATTGGATGTCTCCGCCTGTCAGTCACAGTAAAGAGGCGGGGTTTTGAATGCAGTGATGTGCCTGAGTCCAATAACTGAAGAAACAGGATTAATTTATATATCATAATATGTTGTTTTATTATAACAGGGTTATTATATTAAAACAGGAATATTATTTTCTAATTTAGTTTTATTTCAGGATGTTTTTTCATCATGTGAAACACATACTGGAGAGTTTTGAACTTGATGTTGTACTTAAGGAGTGTTCAGCCATAATAAAACAATTATAATAATGAAAGGAGAAAGTTTTTCATTCCTGTTTGTATTTCGAGAATAAAGACAAAATGTAGAGAATAAATAAATTAATAATGTCAGAGATAGAATTTCTAAAGTAAACTTGTACTTCTTCTCACTCTATGAATATGAAAATTAATTCATTTTAAGCGTTTGATTTTTGTTGTCCTCATCACTGTTTGTAAATAAAACTTTTTCTGCTTATTTTTTTCACTTGTTTGTATAATTTCTCTTTTTTTATTTACATATTCGAAATAAATAATAATTAATTACTTATTCATATTCATATTCATATTATTAGTAGTAGTAGTAGTATTAAATATCTTATGAACACTTAGTGCGCTGGACTACATTATACTGATCTGTGAAATACCCATGCAGCCACTCTTCTTTATCGCAGAGGAGTGAGGCATCTGCTCAATAAACGATCTTTGCAGTCCTTCAATTTCAAATCCTTCCTCGCGCGAGCTCTCTTCCTAGCGACGCTCCATGGTTACGAGCGGCAGGAAGCGCGCTCACGGTGGCGCACTGGGAACAACAACAACAACAACAACAACATGAACGCGGAGCCTCCGGAGGTTGTTTGTGTCTCTAACTCAAATGTCGTTATGATAAATGTGGCCCGATTGTTGACTCGTTCTTCGGGTAACTTCTCCCGGAAGTGCGGGTCACGGTTCCACAGCGTTGGCGGCTGTCAGCGGTTAGCTAGCTGCTAGCTGCTAGCTGCTAACGGCTTTGCTAGGCCGTTAGCTAACTTAATGGCCGACATGTATCTGTTAAACTCTCGATCACAACTCTCGTCTTGTTTGGTTAAAGTGCTGTGAGTCTGCTGGTTAACCAGTTCAAAGGTTAACTGGTTTGTCACCAAGTTAACTCCCAGTTAACCTGTTGCTTCCGAGCTGACTTTAAAGGGTCCGTGTGTGAGATTTAGCTGAAACGGGTCAGTTTCTGAATGTTAAATAATCCTAGTGGTGTTTTCACTCGTGTGAAATCATTTAAATTGTATGAATTGTAGTTTTATTTACGCTTGAATTGCGCTTTATGTTTAAATACGTTATATTTACATCGGCAGCGGGTCCTCTCTACGGAGGCCGCCATGTTTTTTTTTTTTTACAGTTGCTCAAACTGAACCGATTTGTTATCCTGTGAATTAGAAAAGTGCAAGAAAACAAAAGTACAAGATAAAACCGGATGTATTATTAATAATAGATGTTATGTGATGAATGTGATGAATATTTAAGTCTGATCTGGTTTCATGAGGAGTGATATGAAGTGACAGCATCTGACAGGGAGGATGTTCCTGGAGTGACTGTCCTCTGCTGTCTGACCAGCAGGTTGTGGAGGATGTGCAGGACACGATCCAGGCTGCATCACAGAGTTGTGTTACCGCGAGTTGTCGTTTTCAGCTTCCATGGAAACGTCTCCGTCTTCTCCTGTGTACTGTGACACAGCTGTGGGAAATGGCACTGACAGTAACGGTTGTGTTGCTCTGTTCGGTGATTCACAGAGAGTGGAGGCATCTCTTCAGCTGCCGGCGGATAAAGATGGGAGTCGGACAGTTGGACAATCCTCCATGAATCAGCAGGGACCTCGAAGTCTTCCTGCAGCCGGACAGGACCAGTGGCAGCGCAGACGGGAAACAGATGATTGGGAGCCTCTACAGCCCAGTGGACGCTCTTTGCAGCTGGGTATGTACATTCAATAAAAACAATGAATTTCACTCTCTCTCCTCTCCCCTTTAAATAATATATTGAATACAATTAGATGATGCAGAATTGATGTATCACTATAAATCTGTGTTGTGACTCAAAGAATAAAATATCCTTTGCAGTGTGTGTTTATGTAGATGTGTCTGTCACAGATTTTATGGTATCTGTGTACGTGTGGAAAACCTCATTTTATTTTCTTTTTAATAATTCATTGCATTGTATCTCATCATAATGGCAGTGAGTGTTTGCATTCGTTAACTTTGAAGGATTTTTATTCCGTCCTAAGTTTGATGCCTGTTCATGTTGCTTGTGGATAACGTCAGTATTTTCTGTGTCTTCAGAATTTCAGGACAGTAACTTGTCTCCAGCTCTTTTCCTCTTGCCTGGAAACTCTCGAGTGGAACGCAACTTTACTGAATATTCTTTATTCCAACAAAGTGACCATGAATTTGCTCCTTTAAGGTAAAAACAAACAAACAATTAAAATCTAATTATTGGTTGTGTGGACATCGTTTTCTTTATGAGAAATTAAGATTTGTATTACTTCATTTACTTTTTTAAGGGCGTACCCTGACATGTCCATGGCGTCGGAGAGATTCCACTTGCCGCCCCAGGATCGCACCACTCAGGCGTCTGAGCGTGGCTCACTGTCCCAGCACCCGTTGGCCCATGCAACCATCCTTTCTGAAGAAGGAACGAGCAGCTGCTGCTCTCTGTCCCAGCACAGTATGCCACCAGGGGACGAAAGCAGACGAGAGGAAATGATTCACTCCCGACTGACTGACCTGCAGGCATCTAGAGATGATGGTGGTGGCAGAGAGAAGGACTCTGAGACACTAACTGACCTTAAAAACAAGCTCGCAGCTGTAGACGATGACACCTTCTTTCTGAGTAAGGACATCCCTGCCCAGCATCTTCTGGACATCCTTCAGAAAGAGGTTGGCATGCTGAGCAGCAGTAGTAGTGCGCTGTCCTCTGCCTCTGAGATGTCTGTCAAGAGCATTACATCTTTTGTCCAAGAGTCTAAAAGCTTGAAAATTTCCAAACCAGGAATTCCCCAAAGCTTGGCTAGAAGAGAAGGTCCACCTGGTGAAGCTTCTCTGCCCCAGCAGCAGACGCAGCAACCTGACCCGTCACAAACGCTGTCATCTGAGGTCGGTAACATCACCATGGGTTCCCGCAGCACGCAACCTGATGACAGCAGTGAAGTGTTGTACAGGGAGCTGCTGTCTGAGGCTGAGGGGAACCGCAGCAGAGAAGCTGGAGCTAAAAACCAACAGCAGAAAAGTGCTTCACCACCTGCTCAGTTTCTTACAGAGACATCCACTGGCAAGCCAAGTGTGACCCGAAAAAATCTGAGTGACCTGCCATGGACCGGGCCGTTTTCATCCGGTGTGGAAAGGCTGCACAGAGAGCAAGACCTCTGGTCCTCAGGGAACCAAACAGGGATCGATGGGTCCTACCTGGGTTTCCTTCCACAGTCTCAGTCCACTCCAGGGGTTTTCAAGGCCCCACCCAAATCCAACGTCAAGGCTACATTAGGGAAACTGTCTGCCATAGAATCTGATAAAGAAAGCTCGTATCAATCGAGGACTGGGATCTCTCCACAGCCAGCTGTTCCTGAGCCTGACGTCCATCGTCCAGACTCAGCAGATCAGTGCCACGAGGAACATACCTCTGCAAAAGTCCAGTCTCTTCCAAGTCTTAACTACATTCAGAAAGTAGACGCTTGGAGGACGAATCAGAGCTCTGGCAACCCGTCACTGTTTGACAGTCTGGCACTGCAAGGATTTTCTGGCGTCTCTCCTAAAAAGAAAGCTTACGAGGCAGTGTCTGACTCCCTGAATCGCATCCTCAGTGAGCAGGTGCGGAGATTACAGCAGCCTCCTGTTTCCAGTGCTCTCAACGAGAATGTCACACAGGAATCCTCAGCAGCTCCTTCTGGCTCCTCCTCTCCGAGAAGAGGGGAGGCGGTGGGCAGCGCGCCCAGTGACAAAGATATCACTGGGTCTGCAGCAAGACCCTCCAGCTCCCCCTTTGGCCGGTCGCAGTCCCACTCCTCTCTTAGCACAGTAGTCATGTCGGCCCAGAAAGAAAAGAATGAGACTCAGGACGATGTTCATCATCATCTTCACCAGCCGAGTGCCTCAGCTCAGCCCTCACCTCTCGTGAACCTCGGTCAGTTCAGCGACGTGTCAGTCGATCGAGATTTTACACTTTCAAGTTCCCAAGATAGTTACAACAGTGGAGTTAAATTAGGAACTTCTATCGGAGCTTCTTCTGTCACGAGCCTGGAGGTGGATAATTATGCCCCCTACTGGACTTCTAAACTGTTGTCAACATCACCTCTGCCCGGACCTCGAGAATTCAACATCGAAGAACGAATTCCGGTAACTGAAAATTTGTTTTTGTTGATTCACGTTTCAGCAGATCATCAACTAAAGTTTTAGCAGTTGATTTGATGCTTTACGATGCATATAGATTCTGCCTGATTTCGCTGTGGTCCTCTTTTTGTTTCCCTTGCAGTTGTATCTCCACAACCTGGGTATCGACCAGTCTCCCTCAACGATATTAAATCCTTTTGCACCCAGAGGGCCAATCAGAGAACCTGAATTCTCTCCCACTGATCTCTGTACAATTAAAGGATCGATTGGAACCCCGTCCAAGAGCACCCAACCCTCTGAAGGTAATATTTCACCCCATACTAGATCAACTTTGACTGTTTTGCAAATGTACTTTTTGATAACCGATACAGAACCAATGTGGCTAATAAAAAAACGTCTATTTTCAGGTGGCAGTCCCTATAAAGGGGAGTTTTCCAGGTCTAGTATTCGGTCAGTGGACTCTAGTATTTCCATTCCGTTCAGCATGGACAGTCTTGGTCCGGCCGTATCGATCCCAGAGCCGACCAAGCGAGCATCTCCTCCATCTGATGCTGAAGCTGTCCAGACTGAACGCAGACTGACACCAGCCTCCCAGCGTGAGGAGGATTCCCACTCCTCCACATTGCATCTCAGCCAGCAGCAGCAGCAGCAACAGAAGGACGACACTCTAACCAGCAGTCAGAATATTTTCCTGCCAGGAGAGAGGTTTGACTCTGACCTCTCATCGGTTACTCAGGCGAGGAGCGAGGAAAGAGATTTGGAGTCTCCCTTGCAGACAAGTTGTAGTTTGGATAAAAGTGCAGAGGATTCTTTTGTTAGCTCTAAGGCCTTGTTGGAGATCAATAAACTGCTCTCTCAGTCGGATAAAGTGGTGTCTGCTGGAGCTTCCTCAGCCTCCCCTGCAGCGCCCCGTCTGCTGCCTGACGATGACTTATTCCTCTCCTTCAGGAGGAAAACCAGTAAACTCCAGGACTCCTCGTTCTCCGGAGCTGAAGACCCCAGAACTCGTTCCTCCTCGCTGTGGGCCAGGTCATCGTCTGATTCCATGCTTACCTCAGAAAAACCAAGGCAAAGCTCTTTAGGTCGAGAAAGCATGACCTCCTCATGGCAGCCTGATTATCCGTCCACACAGTCTCTCACTACTGCACCTGCTGCAGGTTCAACCCTTGTTCTCTCCAAACCAGCCAGACGGGCGGAGCCTGAAGGCTGCAGTGCTGCACCTCCCGACAATAAAGTCCCAACACAACCACCAGTCATCCAGTCTCCACCCGCTGTGAATCCACAGCAGCTCATCTCTACATCGACAGAGACGGCGGCTGCACTCGAGGTGGAAGAAGAGCCTGCGCCTGGAGGTCCTGCACAGAGCAGCTCCTCGTCGCCCGCTCCTGACGACACAGATCAGGGAGGGATGAGTGACGGGAGCAGCGAGAGCTCACTGGCAGTCAGAGTGGCCAAGTTACTCCAGAGTGAGTCTCCAGCCACCATGATGTCCAGTACGCCCAGCATGACTGATCAAGAGGAGAGCAAAGCCAGAGGTACGACCACTCAAAGTTTAACAGTTTCTAAGACACAAGCATATTGGTTGCTCATATTCTTTTTCTTCATTATATTCACCCTATGTTGATTTAAGCCTTTCAGGGTCAACTTTTATTTTATTCACTGATAAAGTCGAGACACAGTCAGTTTATAGTCGTCTAGTAAAGTGTAATGCTTATGTCAGTCCTCAGACACAACCATGTCAAGCTCAGAAAACATAATTAGACTGTTTTCAAATGTACATCTGGATAAAAGTGTGTTTATGTTGCAGAGTGGATCAAACTGAAGGTGTCAGGTCAGCAGTGCGAGCCTCTGGAGTTGGACATAGAAGATAGAAGACGGATTGAAGAGATCAAGAAAGAGCTGCTGTTAAAATATCCCATGAAGGTAAAAGAGCGAAAACATGTGAAACGCAGCAACCAGTCCAGAAAAGCTTGAGCATTAGAGCACAAAGCAACTTTAAATCCTGATTTTTCAAACCATATAATTTGTCTTTTAATATTCTAATGTCATTATCTCTCTGTCAATGTCTGCACGGTTCAGGTATCACAGTTAAGGTAACTGATGTTGGTGGTTTGAAGTATTTTATATAAAACAGAGTGCTGTGAACTCTGCTTTGTGTGGTTTGATGGTTGCATTGTTTTCTCCTTGCATGTCAGAGTTTTCCACAAACTCTTCCCTGTTCTGGATCCAGGTTTGGTTGCAGTGCTGAAACGTTTGGATGTGAATCTTTGTGACAGATGAGTGAATTCGCAGGATGAGGAACACAAGGACATTGTTTGGGCTCATGGTTTGAAACAGTCTTTTGCTTTCTCTTTCTCCTTCCAGAGCCAGTTGAGTACAGATACAGAGAGCAGTGCAGCGTCCAGTGTCCAGAGGAGACAAGATCCACCTCAGTCTGCAGAGACGTTCACCCCCAACCAGCTGTCTCAGCCTCTGCAAGGCCTCAGAACGAACCTGTCTGACTCCAGCGTGCAGCTTAGAGACCCTCGTCGCCCAGACACTCTAGAAGCTCAAGTACAGAAGATTGCTGCTCGAGAAGGAGTAACCCTGCCCAGAACAAACCCTCGGGCCCTCACGTCCATCTCCATCGCCACCTGCAGGCGCTCCACTTCCCCTTCTCCCTCCACGTCGCCTGCACATCCCATCAGCCCGGCCTCAGAGCCACTCCACACGAGCGAGCTCTGGACAGCAGACGAACACCTTAAAGTGAACAGACCACCCACTCAAAACGAGGAGAAGACAACCAGAGAGCTGACATCAAGGTTTGAACCGAGCAGTCGTCTCTACACCAGAAAGCAAAGCCTAGATTCTCAGTTAATGTCAGGAAATCAGACGAGGCAAGATGCTGTGGGAGGCCAGTTTGGAAACCCTCCTCCACCCTTGCAGATTTTAAATAGAGAGGATCAGCGAGATGATTTATTCATCTGGGACAGCTCTGTGTCTGGTGCCCACGGAGCTGAAAGAACCACAGGTTCATCCCCCTCTGAATCTCCTGCCACGGCCGGTCACGTCTCCCATGTCCATCTCACTCTGTCCCCGAAAGCAGCTGATCCCAGCTTGGCCTCGGCTCTGAGCTCCAGTCGAGCTGGTGCAGCTACAGAGATGCCACGTAGAGAATTTGTTCTCCTCAGACACTCTCCATCCACAGCCAGCAGCCCGGACGAAGGTGTGGGTCTGTCCAGTCCCCCAGAGTGGTACGAGACCGGAGAGCCGAGGGAAGAGCGGGGGCTTGAACGAGCCGACACCTCCACCCGGTTTAAATCTGTGGTTCCTCGACGAAGAATCACCTCCGCACCCAAACAAGCCTTCACACCACGTCCCAGAGCTGAAGTTTCCAAAAGGCCCTTAACCCACGAATCAGCAGGTTTGTTATGAAAATAACTTTTAATGTGAGAGAACTATGAGTAAAGGACTTTTCTTCTTATTTACTTTGTAGCAGGAGAAGTGTGGGAGATAGGAACCTTCATTTATCTCTTAATCACGTCTTGAAAGAGGATTAAGTTCAAACTGGAGGATTTGTTTTTTAAGTCCAGGGGTAGAAACAAGTTGTGGCAGCGGCGTCAGGGATTAAAAGTGAGGCACCTGCAACTAATGATTGTTTTTTATTATAAATTAATCTGTAGATCATATTAGACTCATATTTAATCTGTGAATTTACAGTAAATAGTGAAAATGAAAACAATTAAATAAAACAAAACTACTATATCCATACTTGGTACAGAAATTCTCACGTTTCAGAAGTTGCAATTAAATAATTATTAGTAAATAGTAATTATAAAAAGAAATTCACAAATACGTTGAATGATAATTTTTTGAGCCCTTGCAAAAAAACTAAATAAGTTAATAGTGCAACAGACCAGGAAGAAAACTGAATTTTCTGTTTTCCTGTGAAATATCTGTGACGTTTGGGTTCATGTGTTCTTAAGATGTGATCATGAAAATGTTGACATGAAAGTAGTTTATTCTAACTATTCTAACTTGTCTATTCTTTCCTGTTCCCTCTCCCTCCTGCAGCGGTGCCTGTTCTGTTGCCTTACAAACCCCGCGGCAGTGAGGAGCTCTTCTACGTCCCTCAGCTAGAAGCTGACGTCTCCTCCACTGGGCACTCGGACACCACCATGGAGAGCTCGCACACAGGTACGGCACTTTTTCACTGAGCTGCTTTATTAACGTGTCCGACTGAAGATCCGATCATCATCTAACAAACAAACACTTAAATCGGGTTATTCCAGGTTTCACTCGGTTTTTATAAAATAGCTTTTGGTAAATCCCTCGACAAACTCTGAAACTTGAAATTGTCACAGCAAAAATAAAAACAGCAAATTAGAAAGTAAGGAATTAATGAGTCCAGAGGATTGAATCGTCGGTTGAATAATCTGTGCTGAACGAGGCTCTGCTCTCATTTCCCCCGAGCCCGTGTGGGTCGCAGCTGCTCCATTGTAACGTACACCCGGCAGCACATCAATTATTCATGTTCAGGGGCTGGACGAGACAAAGGCAGAGCGGGGCCCCAGCGGAGACACACAGGGAGAGAGGGGGCTGTCGACTCCACGTCTTTCAAACGTCTTCTGTTCAGTTCTGCCTGAAAATGAAAGGATTTGTCTCATTTTGAGCAGTTTCATTCGTCTGTTGTCTCAGAAATTAAGACAATGTTGGTGTAACGGCCACCAGGTAACAAACCACTTTTTGAATTCTGACCAGGCTCAGACGACGCCGTGGCCCCACGCTTCAGCAGTGAGGTCCTCGGGCACCAGGACCCGGGGCTGGACCGCGGCGTCACCATCAGACACACGGAGGGCATCTACAGCAAGAGGCTGAGAACGGCTAACTTCAAAATGCAACAACCTGGACACAGAGGTATGTTGACATCAAGTGTGTTGAGTTGAAAGAGTGAAACGAGCAATAATCACCAAGTCTGTCATTAATAATAATAAACTTTATTTATATAGCACCTTTCAAAACAGTGACAATGTGCTTTACAAGTTAGAAACGAAGGCAAACAATTAAAATCTGTTTCAAGATCTCACAAATAATAAGAGTTACAGTAACAAACTAAATCAAACCAGCTATTGATTAAAATAGTCAGTTATTTGGTTAATATTAATATATGTGTCTGTCTGGTTAAATTAAATCATAACTAAATGTTGGAATTGCAGAAAAATAAAACACCTTTGGGAAGACGTTAAAAAAAACCCCCAGATTATTTCATAATAGTTCACATATTAGAACATAATTTAATCAAAAGGGAAAGAGCAATAATAAATGTACCAAAAGACTAAACTATCAAGTATTAAACGTTGGGTTAAGCAGATTATAAAGTTTATTCATAGGTAAACAGAACTGTTGCTTTTCCGAAGTGTAGACGGGTGTCCACAGTTGCGGCAAATTTGTGTGAACACCCTTAAATAATATGATCAATTATGTTCAGAAGACTAAAGACACCATGGGGGGGGAACCTCCTAACGAGGCCCCAGGACATTGTAGACGTCTGCCTGAAGACGAGAGCGAGAGATTCCCTTCGATGCATTTATTAAATATTTTTAAAAATCTGCTCTTCATTCAGTCTTAACACCTGATGTGTTTTTCTTGTTGCAGATTCCTCGGTGACGGCAAATAAAAGCTCTCAAACGAGCGCAAACCGAACTTCACGCCCGTCCTCTCAGGTGTCGCTGGGCTTGACCAGATTGTCTTCGTCAAACAACCCAGAAGCCCCGAAGAGAGACCAGGGAACCAGCCCGATGCCGTTCACTCGTCACCATCAGCCAGAGACGAACCGTGAGACAGTTCAGCCAGTTCACATGGACCTGAGGTGTAGGACGAGTCATCACCTGGACCAGAGCTCTGTCCCTCAAACAGGAGGACACCAGCACACGAGGGACGTCGCTCCCCCGGCCTCCCCACAGAGCAACATCGGTCTGGACGAGCTGTGGCAGAGGTTCTGTGATCGCTGGACCATCGAGCAGTCTCGTCCAACCAGCGACCAAGAGGCGTCGCTGCTGCAGAGGCTGGAGCGTCTGTCCCGTCTCATTCACAGCAGGAGGAGAACCAACGTGTCGGAGCTACAGGAGGAAAATCAGAAGCTAGGGAGGAGGAGAGAAGACGCTGCGAGGGAAGAAAAGAGGCACAGCAACAGAGAGGATGATGGGAGTTTACACGAAGAGACAAAACCTCCCGTCCCTCATCAGGCCCAGCGAACATCTCAGCCTGCAGCGGAGAACAGTCGCACCTCCTTCTCCTCCAGTCTCTCCCACAGCTCCTCCCAGAGTCTGACCCTCAGTCCCGCAGACGGAGACGCGTCAGAGAGCTTGTCCACCGTGTCGGGCTCCATGTCCAGCGTGGACACGGCCCGGCTGGTCCGAGTCTTCGGCGCACACAGAGTCAAGCACCTGAAAAGCGGCTCCAGCCTCGGTAAACTTTACAACACCATCAACAAGCAGAAAGAAGGGAGGGAACAGAGGAGAGAGAGACACGGAGACCACCCGCACCTCATCACGCCGTTAGAGACCACCGGCACCGGCGAGTCCTCTGTGCCGTTAGAGACCACCGGCACCGGCGAGTCCCCGGTGCCGTTAGAGACCACCGGCACCGGCGAGTCCTCAGTAAGTTCAATATCCACTGACTAGTTTCTCTGTTCCTCACAACACCCTCAAAGTTCACGGTTTTACGAAGCCGTAAGTCTTAAAAAGATTGATATAATATATATAATAATAAATATAGAGCCTTAGAAAATTAAAATTTCTACAAAGAAAAATATTAAGATTAGTGAAAAGTTAGTTTAATTTCTGAGTCTGTGATTCCTGAATAAAAAGCCCAGAGACCTGTTTCTCTCACGGTCACCGAACAGCTCTAAACTCTGGATGTTGCTCCTCAGGTTGCTGCTGACTCTGCGTCGTCCACCAGCACCTACACCCCCCCATCCCACCGCGGACCCTCCAACACTCTGGCAGCCAAGAAGACGGTGAAACTGCTCAGCAAAGGCATCCAGACAGGTTTGATGAGCACTAGTTTAAGATCAGTTTCTAATATTTCAGGCTTGAAGACTTTGACCACCCTTCACATAAACTCTACATAGCCTCTTTTCCCCCGATCGAAAAATCCACCAACAACCACGAATATCTGGCTTTGTTTCATTTTTCAGCTGGTGACCTGGAGATCGTCAGAAACGCGACCCGGCGCCACACCAGAGACGTTGGAACCACGTTCCCCTCGCCTCATGAAACCAGAGCGTCGAGGCAGATTTCATCTTCCTCACCCAGTGGAGAGAGAGGAAGAGGAGGGCAGAAGAATCCCTCTAAGATTCAGTCCTCACAGAAACAGAGGAAGAGCAAGCGGAGCCCATCAAAGCTTTATCCTGCAGGTACGACGACGACGTGCATCACATCTTGTCTAGTTTGTATCATCAATAACTTAATGGTATCGTTTCTTTTTAATAGTTAAATGCCAGAATAAAAGACTGTTTTCCTCCAGGCGTCTCTTGGTTCATCTCTGCTGACGACCTGCGCTCCGAGGCGAGGAAGGAGAACCAGCAGCAGGCGGAGGAGTCGGCACGGAGGCCGAGCACCGCCTGGTTTGAGCCGCACGGCAGAACCCAACCGTGGAGAGAACCGCTCAGACAGAGACAAGTCCACGAGGACAGAACCATACACCACACGGAACCTGATACCAGAACCAAGACGACGTCGTCTGGTCTCACACGCGTCTCTCTGCAGGTTGGTTTGTACATTCGTCTTTTTCTTTATACGTCATCTCTTAAAGCGACAGACGTTCATCTGTAGGTGACTCATTTTAAATTCTGATATAGATTCTTTAACACATCTGGTTGGTCATGAACAGTACATGTTAATTTTATACGTTTCTATAAGAGAGCTGGTAGAAAACTTGGCAGGAAATTTAGGCAGAGATGAAGAACGACATGCAATAATACATTTTATGGTTAATGGTCAGTGCCTTCAACCTCATGCTTGGAAAATAGCATAACATGTCAAAGAAATAAGATGTTCACCTTTTTAAAACTGGAAAAAGTGGTTAATGCTCCTCCTCCATCCTGCAGGAGGCGCTGGAGCTGTGGCGCCCGGGGTTCATCTGTCGGTCCACGCAGAGGGTGAAGTGTCTGGCTCTGCAGGCGGAGGAGAGGAAGCTTCAGGCCGTCTTCATCAGAGAGAGAGACGAGCTCTTCAGCCAGCCCAGAGGAGGGGGGGGGCCGCCGAGGCCTGCAGGTACTGCACTGAACACGCTGGAGGAGGAAGTTGATGTTGAAGAGTAAAGGTTCTGTGCTCTTCATTAAAATATAACGTGTGTGTGTGTGTGTGTGTGTGTGTGTGTGTGTGTGTGTGTGTGTGTGTGTGTGTGTGTGTGTGTGTGTGTGTGTGTGTGTGTGTGTGTGTGTGTGTGTGTGTGTGTGTGTGTGTGTGTGTGTGTGTGTGTGAAGGCACCGCTCTGCTGAGGAGGGCTGTTCCCAGGAAGGAGATGATCCAGAGGTCCAAACTGTGAGTTCCTGCTCTTATGTATATATCGTTTCATTAAAGAGAAAATAGCCAGTGATGATTTTATTTAGCGACATGTTAACAATAGTAAATAGGTGTTTCATCATCTAAGACACATGTGGTGTGAGTTTGTTTCCTCCTGACTTAGCTGATGAGAGATGGTTAAGAGGTGGAAGTATGAAGTTTCTTCTTTGTGTGAAATGTACGGTGGTGGTGGGACATAAAGATGTAATACTAGACAAAGCACTGTATGAACATGTGTGTGAACGAGTGAATGGAACTCGTAAAGTACTTTGAGTGATGATCAGACTGTAAAAGTTCTTTATAAGTAATGTCGATTTACCATTTGAAGACTTTTAGACTTTTTGTCTAAACCGTGTTTCTCCTTCAGGATCTATGAGAATCTGCCTGAGGTGCAGAGGAGGAGGGAGGAGGAACGGAGGAAAGCAGAATACAGATCTTACCGACTGAACGCACAACTCTACAACAAGGTACAAACATGTTCCTCATCATGAACCTGAGTCTGAAGAGGAGGCTGTCAAATCTGTTTTAACATGAATCCTGTGAATGTCTGTACATGAAACTAGAAGAAACTGATTCTTACAGATTTTAACTCAAGTTTTGTCTCATTTGAATTTTTCAGAGAATCACCACCCGTGTCCTGAGCAGACGAACAGCCTGGCAATGAGCAACATGTTTTTAAAATCTTTGTAAGAAACAAAACGACCTAAATCCACTTTTATTTATGAACCACATTGTTACAGTTGGTATTTTATAGATTATGCTGAAAAGTAGAATTCTACTCGTGAACGTAAGACGTGATTTTAGTCGGTTTGACTGACGAATGTGTGTAAATGTGAAAATAAACCAGGTTTTTCTTTAAATGCTGCGACGTCCGATCCGTCACTTTGGTGTAAGACACGAGGCCGACAGCGATTCTCTGGCTTTACCGTCTTTATTGATCAGGTTTGAGAGCAGGAAGCCACACGAGGAGAAGGTACGACGACCAGCACAGATACACAGGACCAATAAATAACGTCTGCATTTCCCCTCTGAAGCTTCAGCTATGTAGATGCACTATGCCCATTAAGTACAACAGAAAAGTTACACCAGTGTAAACGTAAAATAATCTTAAAATCATGAAATAAAAACAGTTAGTGTTAGTTAATGAGCTAAAACCTTTTTAAAATCAGTCATGGCGAACGTGGTGAAGGGAAACAAAGTCTTTGGCAGAGATGTGGTTTTTTTTTTCAAAATAAAGTTTGGTTGAATGAAATGAGAAATAAGGCAGCGCTCTTCAACTCGAGGCTCTGTGGGATTAAGGCTTGGACAAAAGTTTAGATCAGAAACAGCCAATTCAGCACTTTTACCAAGCAGGTGAAAGTCGACAGTAACACGTTTAATAAATACTAAATAACTTAAATCATATATAATCTTTCATCTGACTAAAGTGCAGTCGAGCTGTTTTAAATAAACAAAGTAAAAGAATCCTACACAGTGAATTTGAGATTAATCTGCTTCTCTTGTTCTGTGCAGCTCCGTTATCTTTTTTTTTTAAACGAAGTAAAAAACTAAACCCTCGTTTACTTCATTAGTTCATGTTTGTGCAGGAATAAAAGTTACATCCCAGTTCTCCAGACTTAAAATAAAGTAAATAAAAACCACAGGAAACAACGACCACGACTCTAAACAGACACATTCTAGTTGTTCTGGATCTCTTTCCCTTTTAGACAGTGGAGTTATAAAAATGTACACAGCAGTTAAACACAGAAAGGTGGAGCGACATCCAGCTGAAGATAAACCACACTGCAGGTTCCACACCGGAGCTGAGACTCCATCAGTAAGGGTTAACCCTCAGTAAACAGCCATAACAGGGTTGCAGTGAATCGGCAGCATGCAGCAGTGCAGTCGTCAGCAGGTTCTTCACAACTCAGACGTCATGATAATCTCTCGGGTCTGTAATCCGCAGTGTTCAGGGCTGTAGTCCAAAGCACAGTTTACTTAGGCTTAAGTTTTAAATAAAGAAAATTTGGGATATTTAAAATAAATATGTGTCTTCAGGGGAGTTTCCTTTTAGTGGTTTCACAATTAAAGATATTAGTCAGGCCTATGATTTCCTTTCAGAATTAATCTTAATGTTGTTATTCTCTTGATTGTTGTGTTGACAAAATGTTTCAGTAACTGGTTTAAGAAAATCCCATAATGTCCTAAATATTTATGTATAACAGCAGAAATCAGAGGAAGATTGGAACCAATGAGGTAATCATAAAAATTTACAATATTTCAGTAAATTGATTAATTAGATAATTATTTAGATTCTAATGATCCTGATCCTAAACGGGTCGAGACTCGGACCTCAGCCACGTGACTCTGATGCTGACTAACCCTGTGTGACGCGGTTTGGCGGATGATGACGGGGTCGGTGGCGTGGCGTCGGTGTAGCAGGCAGGGTCGGGGGGCGGGTGGAGTTTAGGTCCTCAGCAGACTGTGGACTCTGTGCAGCTGAGACTGGGACAGGACGAGGCGGTGGACCTGCTCCTGACCGCGGAGACACGGCACCATGACCCGACCCACCAGCACCGTGTCGCCCTGCTTCTCCTCCTTCGCCTGAAACACAGAATATCAGATCTGATGAGAGGAGGTGAACGACTCAACATGGTTTACTGAATCGTTTTAGTTTATTTCTACAATTTAGATCATATTCTCAATTCTCAGAGCTTCTGCTCTACCTTCACGAACGAAGTGGACGGGAAAGTGGCGAAGTCGGACGTCACTCGAGCTCCAGGCTGATGGTTGACCACGTGCTCGGCTACTTCATCCTGAGGGAAAACACAGAAACTTTACTGCCTCACATGACACTGATTGGTGAGAAGTTCAGGAACCATCAGTGTGAGCTGCTGCAGAATCACGACGTTTGTTCTGTTTGACATTAAACAGTTGGAATTAAGTCAGTTCCAGTGTGTTTCACCTTCAGTCGGCCCAGAGTGTCACTCAGAGACTGGAGTCTGGCGGTTTGTTCCAGGAGCTGAGCGCTCGGTGTCACTGCACGACAGAGAATAACCAGAAGTTAAACATTATTCATAGAATACACATGTAAAAACTAAGATGATTGACAGTTTCATGTCTGTCAGACTTAACACAGTAAATCGTACTTCTCTAAGATCTGAAAATCTGTGAATTAATGAGCTTATTATGTCTTAAAAATGAAATTTATCAAAAAGCGAAAAACCCCAAAAACTAAATCTACATTTCTAAATGCCAACTATAAATAGTAGAAAGCCACAAATTAACGACATTAACGAGAGCACAAATATAAAAGTGATTATTATATTAAATCTTTTTCCTCTTTCCGGATCCCACCTGGAGATTTCCCCGTGACGTCCACCACCTTGACGTTGGCGCTCATTTGCAGCAGAGTCTCCAGGAGCTGGTCGGTCTTGCGGTAGAGGGCGCTGGAGAGCACCTCGGGACGTCCCCCGTCTCTGGAGGGAAGTTTGTTCACGTGGAGCGGAGGCAGAGCGGCGAGCTGAGCGCGCATCTTCTCAGCCTGAGGGAGAGAGAAACATGGAACGTTTAGTAAAAGTGCGTCTGAGATTGACAACGATAGACTGTGAGCATGTTGGTTCGTTGGCGGGTGGCAGCCAACGCTCTAGAGTCAGTGTTTCCCTCTTTCAGTTCCTCTTTATCTGTGTTGATCTGCACTGAACAGGCTGTGAGAACAATCATTTGGATGTCGTGGTCAGGAAGAGGAGATGTTCGGTACCTTCAGCCTGTTGTTGTCGTTCTTCAGCTGCTTGATGCAGAGTCTCTGAGCCTCAATCTGCTGAGTCAGCAGAGGGGAGTCGATCACCTGGACTCCTGAGGCTGAAGTGACGCCGGACATCATGTTGGCTGAGGACGAGAACAGGATCACGTTATAGAAATCACCAAGGTCAATGTTCACGTGCAGTGAAAACTCAATGCGACAACCACACAGCTTCACTTTGTCTGTTTACATCATATTTAACCTTCACAGTTAATTATACCTTATTCACTTCACTTTGAAAATCAAGATTTTACATTTAAACACATGATAAGCTCATAAATCAGATTCTCTGTTTATAGGTAAACCAACAGTTACAGTCAGAAGTGATGGGGTTGGTAAAGCTCAGTGATATTAGGTCAATAACAAAGAAAATAATGTTTATCTAAACTGTGGCATATTAAAAACATGCAGCAGGAGATCGTGCACACGCCAAAACACAGATGAATATAATATTTACATGAAACAGCCTTAATGATGTAATAACAGGGTTTCTGCAGGCGTCATTACATTCAACACATGTTTCACGTGTATGAAAGAAAAGCAGAGTGGTACATCCCATCGGACTTTCTTTATTCAGTCCTTTTCATGACCTGCAGATTCCCTGAGTAAAACATGCGTGTTGTAACGTGTGACTTCTGAATCATGCGTCATTAAAACCTTTTCACGGTTCAAGGCTCATGCAGGATCAGGGACAGACATTAATACCTTTTTGTTCCTCTGCAGAAGGTAAGAGATTAAAATGAAGGTGGACAAAGAGGAGGTCAGTGTTTGTTACGATCAGAAGGAGAAAGTTGAAAAACAGGAGTTTGAGTTAAAACGGTGATAAATAGTTAAACGTGTGTTCGTTACTCTTCAGGAAACTAGTTTAACCACCACATGAAAACAACAGATGTGAAGCTGATGAATCTTTTACTGTGGATTGATCAAACTAAGGGTTTTATAATCGACCAATCGGCCCATTATCCGGTTTCCCTCCACTCACCTCCTGCTATCCCCGTGACGATGGAGGCGATTCCTGACGGACCGGTTCCCCTCAGCCCGTCGATGGTCATCTTGGACTGGCTGTTGATTCGCTGCTTCAGCTCCGCCTTCTCCGCCTCCAGCTGGTCGATGTCGGCCTGCAGCGCGTCCATCGTCTCCTCGAACTCCCTGCGGAGAGAAGAGAAGAGCGTCAGCACAGCTGTCGACGTCTCGTGTGGATCTACATCGTGAGGTCGTCGCCCTCACTTCTCTTTCTTCTTCAGCAGCGTCTGAGCTTCGTCCAGTCGCGTCTGAATCTTCTCGACGCGCTCGTCTGCGTCTTTGGACGAACTGTCCAGTTTCTTCTCCAGCAGACTGAGGCGGATGTTGGCCTCGCTCAGCTCCTCGCCCTGGAAACACAAACATTTATCATCTCTCATTGCTGATTCATTTACAAGTTATCTTCAGCACTAATCAGCTAATCCTTTGGTTTATTAGAGAACTGACTAAGTAGGAATTGCTCTGGGTTCTCTGGAGCTTTGAGGCTATCACACTGTTGGTGATGATTTAACACAGAATGACAGAAAGACTGAGAACTTATATTGTGAGTTTATCTTTTAGTGAGTTTTTAATTCCTCTGATTCTCTCTACCTTGATCTTCAGAGACTTCTTCAGCTCTTTGATGACCGTTTCCCTGTCCTCCAACTTCATGCCCAGACCCTCTGCATCTGTGATTTCTGCCCGAAGAGCCGCCGCTCGCACCTCGACAGGCGGAGGATTCTGGGAGACGACAAAGAAGAAAGTCACATCCTGCTTTAACAAAACCGGCGCAGCCCCCCCCGACCCCGGAGCTACGTCTTCACGCGGAGTTACCTTGTTCTGCGGCTTCTCTGAGTCGTACTCTCCCTCCTGCATGGCGGTGGCCATCTTGTTCATGGTGGCGATGACCATCCCACAGGACTGGCGCAGATACTCGTAGGGGTTGGCGCCCTGAGATCCATAGATCTGAAAAGTGTAATAACTTGTATTGCTTCATATGATTTAAGATCAACCGTCTCCATACTGTAGTTACATTCAATTTCAATGGATCTTAGTTTATAGTTGTTACTGGAAACCAGATTTTCGTATGAACTGTCTCATCACACGGTGAAACAAGAAATTATTCAGTTAATTGAACAGAAACTTTCCATGAACATCTTCCTCATCATGGACCTCGTCATCGTTGTTCTCATCAGTGTTCCACCTCGGGACGCACGTACCTGTTCTCCCGCCTTGAACGCCACATCCTCCAATTTGACGGACGCCAGCCCCTCCTGTTCACCGAGAGGTGACATCATCTGAGCTCCGGCTGCTGCCACTTCCTGTAGCACCGCCACCAACCAGGTCAGGTGCTTCCTGCAGTCTGACAGCGTGTCCGACACCTGCGGGGGGGGGGTCACAGATCAGTGTGGAGAACATTCTCAGTGTGGGAAGAGGAAACTGAAAATAATTTGCAATAAATAATCCTCCATTCTACATCAATAGAAATACACAGAATGAAATCCAGTAATTTGAGTTTTGACCTGCTCCTAAAAACCCCAACATAAATGTGACAGTTTGGTTGCCATGGTTACCTGTTGGCCAAAGAGGAGCGCGGCCGGGATGCCGGGCGCGTCGGTTCCCGGCATCCGGCGGCGGATCTTCTTGCAGAACTGTCGGATGTCGCTGCAGGACGTCTCCAGGTCTTTGAGCAGCACGGCGAGGTCGGCCTTCTCCTGACCCGCATGCAGGAACGCCCGCAGGCGACCGACCTCCACCGCCATACAGTCCAAGGCACTCTGGGTAAACTGCACATGAACACATTGGATATTAAAAAAAAACACAACTCAAAACAGTTATTTGTTAGTTTCTATTCACACACAAGCTAATTGCTCCAAAGGGAAGCAGAAAAAGTCGAATATAACTTTTCCCGTTGTTCATGGGATGTTTTTTCTCTCGCAGCCTGTTAGTTGTGTTGTTACTCACTCTGATGTGATCGGCGAGCTGCATGGTGCAGTCTTCACTCTGATCTGCCAGATGGATACTGTACAGGTGCTGCGGAAAGAAGCAGAAACTTAACTTTAGTCATTTTCTACATCACTTACTTTGCTCTGTGTGTGTCTGTGCCTGTGTGTGTGTGTGTGTGTCGGTGTGTGTACCTGATAGTATTTGATGGCCTTCGTGAGCGGCTCCACGTTGACCGTCTCGTCCAGCTGATCTTTGTGCAGCAGGTCGATGAGGAAATCCAGCGATCGCTCGTGGACGCACATCTCAGGGTACAGAGCGCCGATCTTTTTATAGACGTCCACACTGCACTGAGACAGAGCTCTGACACACGCACACACACACCCCCACACACACACACACACACACACACACACACACACACACACACACACACACACACACACACACACACACACACACACACACACACACACACACACACACACACACACGTGAGGAAGAATATTCTTTGTGTCTCGTGCTCAAAACTGGAGATACTGGAAAATAAAGTGAGTTGGATGAGTTGAGTGTAACAAAATAAGTACGTTAAACTCTTTTACTTATACTACTTGAAATTTATACTGTTTGGTTGAATTCAAGAACACAAAAGTAAATATAGACAAGCACACAGTGAAACTCACTGCTCGTATTTGTGCAGTGTGGCCTGCAGCAGGCTGAGCGAGTAAACCAGACCACCGGCGAAGCTCAGCTGCTCCCCGACGGCGCCTTTCAGTCCGGCTCGCTCCACACAGTTTTCATTCAGGTCAAACTTCTCCTGGGCCTGTTTGCTGATCAGCTCAGCCTGAACACACAAATCACAGGGTGAAGAAACAGATACTTGAACTGCAAGCAAACACAAAACTGAGTGACGGTAAATGACACTTTCTATATTCATGTAAAAATCAGATCCAGTACAAATAAATACAGATATTTGACAAAATAGGATCTTCTGTAACTTGACATTGTTTTAATCTAGAAAAAAATGTCTGTGTCATCCCTCCGACTTCATTTCTCTCCCATTCCTCCTCCTCGCCACTGACCCGTCATGGTGGCGTTTACCTTGCAGATGAGCCGGGGGATGAGCAGCAGCACCAGGATGCAGTCGTGGTCTCCACCGTGGCGAAGGAAGGACTCGGGCATGAAGGAGGTCAGAAGAGAAACGTGTCTGTTGGCCTGACCCACCTCCGTCTTCCTCAGCTCCATCTCGATGGCCTGGACACAGACAGAGGAAAACAACTGACAGCTCACACTGGGTGTGAACGTTAACTGTGGCTCCTCACAGCCGCACACGAGCAGGAAGGACTTTCCGTCTGGTACTGAGTTATATTTTCACGTTGTCACTCTCCTGAGAGCTGTTACAGTTTCTGACCTTGGCGTAGGCCTTCGTCTCTGCAAACTTAATCTTGAAGTCAAACAGCTCCGCGGGCGCCTGCTGCTGCAGCTCCGCTGACGCCTCCTGCTGGCTGGTCAGCTCCCTGTTCACCTCCTGCAGCGAAAAGCAACAGGCAGATTAAGGAGAGAGCGTCCAGTGAACCCATGTATGATGCAACTATGTGATTCCTTCCTGTACCTGTAGGTGAGCGGTGAGCTCGCGGTACTTCTTGATGGTCTGCTGATAATCGGCGACGGTCTCTTGAGCGGCTTCCACGCGTTTTTCAGACTCTCGGACCTTCGATGTTCCCAGGTCCAACATCTCCCTGAGCTCCAGCTCCGTCTCTCTGGCGTTCTCCTGCAGCTCGTCGTTCATCTCGTTGATCGATTCCTGTGGGACGGACACGACCGACACACACGGTCAGAACGTTACTGAAATCATTTGATGACCTTTGTTTGGATAAAGGTCAGAGTTTGGCGGATCATCGCTGTGGTGTTTCTGTCCGGTAGCTCCAGAGATAATCTGGTTTCTGTAAGTGGCCCTGACGTCGTCACTGCTCACCCTAAACACTCAGTTGTCAGTTTATTAGGAACACCTTGTAACATGAGTGTAGTCCTGCTTCATGATGCTCATCCATGCCGTGCCGACTCTGTCTGGGACCAGAATCTACAAAAACAATCGTGCTGTACCGAAGAAGACTTGAAACTAGAGACTGAGACCATGAACTCCTTAGAAAAATGTTTACCGCCCCCAACTGGTCATTTGAGGAAGTACAGGTTTCAGGCACTTCCCCATTGGCTTCGCTTTCCAGACGCAGTCTATATGGTGAAATATCTAAAACTTCTATTGTGACTCAGTTGTTCTGATCAAGGTCAACTCAATAATTAATGCAGTGGGAACAAACACTAGACGGCAGAACATGCATATTAATGACTCGGGTCCATATCAATAATGAAATGAGTCAGCAAACTTTAAGAATGTTTGACCTCATCCTGTTAATACATATAGGAAGAAGGGGGGGATTTTGATTGATGTATTTTTATCTTTAAATATAAGAACTGCATCAGCGTTGTGTTTTCGTTCAGCTGTTCAGATGTTAGCACGTCTGCCTCTTCGCCCGGTGACTCTTCAGACTCACCAGGTCAGTGACCGTCTCCCTCAGCTCCCTGACTTTCTCCTCCAGGTCCAGGTTTCTCTCTGTCAGAGTCTCCACCATCTCCTCTGCTCCCAGGGCTGCGTCCACCTGAATCACAAGCACCATCAGCACAGTAATTTATGTCACTGCAAAGCTGCGGCACCACTGAGGCAGCAGTCTGTATTGATCACACAGCGGGAGCGCCGACCTGTTCTTTCAGCTCGTCGATGGTCCTCTCCGCCACCGTCATCTCCTCCTGCAGCTTCTCTTTCTGGCTCCTCAGAGAGTCCAGCTCCACGTTCTTCTTCTCCATCTGCTTCTGCAACTTCACATGCTCCTGCTTCTCCGACGACGACAGATCTCGCATCCTGAGTCAAGGAATTAGAAGCATCGTGAATGACAGCAGTGCATGTGTGTGGCCCCGGTGGAGAAGTGGAGGAGAGGATGAAAGTGAAACCCACCTGACCAGTGCTTCTTTCAATCTGCCGTTCTGCTCCTCCAGCTGTTTCACATGGTAACTGGAGGCAGCCCCATCTGAACCTGAGACAAAGACACAAGGTCACACACTTACACTGACATTAACTTTATCTGTGTACAATGTTTTCTGTTGTCATGAATGAAATTGACAAATGATATAAAACAAATGCAGGAGATTCGATGTTTCTTCATGTTCTCTCACAAATCCCCTCTTCCCATTTAGAGACCTTTCATTTCCAGTTGAATTCCCCTCAGTACCTTTCTCCTCGATCTCATGCTTGAGGATCTCCAGGTCCATGGTGAGCTCGTCCACTTTCTCCTTGTGAGAGTCGACCTCGAGCTGCAGAGACTCGGCTCGCTCCTCGGCCATCTCCTTGTCCAGCGTGGCCATCTCGATCGCATCCGCAGTGTCGGACATCTCCTCCACGTACCGCTCCTTTGCCTCCATCGCCTCTTTAGCCTCCTACAGTAAAAGAGTCATAGAAACAAATCTATGAAATGCACATTTTATGTTAATTCTTCATTTAAAAAGGTGGAAATATATTTGTTTTCCTGCTGTTGCTGAATGGGTGTGAATGGCTGTTCTGCCATTTATCTTCAAATAACTTTATTCATGTGGCTTTGTCCCATATTAGTCAAATTTAAGAGTTTCCTCCACCCCGATATTATTGGATTAAAAACATATTGAAAAGCACAAATTATCAAATATAATTATCTTTTAAAAACTGTTATTATCCAGCATCATGTCTTTAGTACATAGTTAGGTTCTGTTAACATGTTACTGTTACACACTTCTCTAAATATCTGCCCAGAACCACAGTTTACACTAAAAGATTGTTTTTATTTACCCTCATATTCATCAGCTTTAATCTTGTCATCGGTTTTTTGTTTGTGGAGCCATTTACAATCATCGACTGACGTCTTCATCAATCAACCTCGATCATCCATCCACTCATCCACTCATCCATCTGCAGCCTCTTACCCTCTTGGCCTCTTTCAGGTGTTTCTGCAGCTCGGCCTGCTGCTCCTGCATCTTGGTCTTCCACTCCTGCAGCTGCTCCAGCTGGATCTTGTGCTTCTCCAGCTCCTTCAGCTTGGCTTTGTCCTCCGTCCTCTTCATCTTCAGCGTCTCCAGCTTCTCCTCCAGGTCCTTCACCTGACCACGGAGGGCCTCCTCCTCCTGTGTGACGCCCATATGGAGGAGAGGACGACATTTGAAAATGGAGGATTTCTCTTGGATTTAATTTGATGTAACATACATGGCCGGTGCAGGAAACTGAAATAATCACAAGTTAATGAAGGGAAAGCTTTAACCCTGCTCCATTTTCTATTTTAATGTTCCTTTAATCGTTTCACTCTCACATTCCTCAGGTTTTTTCTGTGAAACATGAAAGCGTCTCCGTGTCTCTTCATGTGTTACAAAGCTTTAATTTCACCTGCCATGCACAGACCTCACCTGTAGAGAGGAGAACGACACACACATGCCTGAACCGGAGAGGATGCACTCACAAGATGTGCTTAAATACACACACACACACACACACAAATAAACCACACAGCAATTAACAGGAGTTCTTAATTCAACCCTGTTATACATGTGAAGTCACTCTGCATGTGACGGAACAACCTCACACCACGATCAAGTCTAACAGTCACACCTTTTTTACAGCTTGTTAAAATGTTAGAGAGGAAAAACAACACTTCAACATCAAGTGCCAAACATCACACCACTTCACTGCACCTGCGTTTCCATAGTGACATCCTCCTGAGGGGGGGGGGGAAATACAAATCAGATGGATTGTATCTGCTTTATAATTTAACACCATATGGCAGCTGCTTTTTTCAGAATGTGAAAATCCAAGAAATGTGACGTGTGTTGTCTCCATCATCAGCTCAGACGACACACGAGAGATTCAACCCATGTTCCCGATGAACAAAGAGCTCACAGACAATGAGGAGCACGGACGTGTGGACACTTAATCAGGATTAACTGAGCTGCACGTGAGAACTAATCACTTCATCCACTGCGGTTCGGTCTCATTTCGGAGAGTTCACACATCCTCTAGAATTCAACTTCACTTTCTTTATCAAAACACCAGCAGGCATCAAAAACATTAACTTATTATAACTTTAAAACTAATATAAATATGTACTGTTGGTGTTCCTCAGGCCCTCGTCATTTCAATATATACACTAGATATACTACACATATATTAAATATTAATAATAAATTATACTATACATCTGTCTCTTCAGATGATTTCTGTCGTTCTAACAACTCTGTCAAATACATTGATGATAAAAACAAAAGAATGACATTGAACTTTCTCCAGCCCAGTTAAGGACAGAATCTGTGAACTAGATATGAAACAAATAATCCGCTAATCGACAGGAAGCTATTTGGAGAGACGTTACACAGTTGAGGCCTCCAGCTTCTCTTTCTGATTCGACAGGTCCTCAGGACGACGTGAACACAAACTGACGGCTGTGTCAAAAAATGTATATTTAAAGAAGCTATAGCAAAAATATGTCACATCTGATTTTACTCCTGCATCGCCGCTGGTGTCAAATGGTCAAATAAGATGGCGCATTATCATGTGTCATTCCTCTGCATGTAATTATCTTAACTAGGTGATAAGTTACAAGTTTCATATATTTAAAGGAAATCGTTTTCTGAAATTGTAGATTTCCAGTATTATCCCAGTTTCTGGCAGATGTAAGATTTTATTCAGCGACAAGCTGCGTTTCCCTCTTCACGCTGGAGGTCAAACATGAGATCTGTGTTGTGACACCGTCAGCGGTGGTGTGAACACAACCTGTGACTCTGGACACTGACCTTGCTGGGCACGGGGGCCTGAGGTCTCCCCGGGGAGGGGAGGGTGGGGATGATCGGAGCAGCCAGGGGGGTCTGGGCCGGCGTGCTGGGCTCGCTGCTGCTCATCTCTCCGGCCGAGGCCGAAGCCGAGCCGGACGCCGCCCCCTTCCCACCGGCAGGGCGGCTGGGCTGCTGGAAGAGCCGAGCAAACAGACGGTAATGAGAAAAACTTAACTCTTAACAAGGATCAGAGTATAAATGGCTGTTGAATGATGTGTTGGAGGCCATGATGGAGGTCGTCTTCTCCACGGTAACGGCTGCTCTCAACAGCTGGTTGTGATTAAATGCTGTTTTCTGTCAAACTGGATCATCGCTCTCACCTCTGTTGCATGTGTCTCATCGAATATGCTTTCTGATCCTGGTTTTGCTCTTATTCAGGATATCACATTTACATGGATCATAGAGAGACCTGCTTGTTTCCATCTCTATATCACGATTATAACATTATCCATGTTTCTGGAACCAGGATACTGTTTCCTGACATATTCAGGACGCTGCACTAAAGAAAGCTGCCGTTTCAAAATTTTTAAGAATATTCATTTCTATTTAAGAAATCACCAAACTGATATTTACAGCGATGTACTTTTCTTGCCATGTGTTTAGATGATTTACTTTCGATGGACCTCCATGATGACTCCAAAAAACTGCAACAGAAACAATTCTCAAACCTAAACACAGCTGAAACTGTTCTGGTGCAAATTAAAACAAAGTGACCGATTTGAACAAAAGTAACAAAAAGCAACTTTACACGAGTTTTAATCAAAAAGAAAAACGTTAAATCAAATTAAAACCACACGATGAAACACATGAGAGATAGAATCTGATGAGGACAAACTTTACTGTGTATTAAATAAGTGATGATCGTCTAATGAAAATAACAAACATGTCTCATGTACTGTCACCACACACACACACACACACACACACACACACACACACACACACACACACACACACACACACACACACACACACACACACACACACACACACACACACACACACACTGCTGCGTGAAGTGAGTCAATGATCGCACAGGTAAATGCCCTGATGATGATGATGTTGAAGACTATCGGCTCACCTTGGGCCTTCTGACCGTGGTCTGGGGAGAAGATGGAGGAGAAGGAGGAGAAGGAGGAGAAGGAGGAGAAGGAGGAGAAGGAGGAGAAGGAGGAGAGATAGAGGAGGAGAGGAAGCAGGAAAAGGTCAAAGGCCATCGAAGGAGGAGAAGAGGGAAGGGAGGGAAACAAGCAGCCAGAATTAGTGATTCAAGGCAGAGTTCATATTAAAAACGGGAAATCACAGACATGAGGATAAAATGGGTTGATGAAAACGTATATAAAACCCATCTCTGCTGAATCCATCATCATGCAACATCCCTGCTGATCTTTCTCCGCCTCATCTCCCCCCCCCACGTGACCAGAACCCTCAGCAGCGACATGGACACAGAGACTGGTACGGCCGCTGTGACCTAAATGACGGCATTGTGTCTCTGGGAAACCGACCCGGTTCATCAGAGTCCAATTCTGTTGTGCACACTAGACAGCGCAGGGATAATGGCTTGTTCTGCGGCTGTGTCGCGTGTTTCAGACAAACCAGGCGGCAGGACGAGAGGATTTTCAAATCCAGTGGGAAACATCCACAGTTTGTTCTCGTCTAATCTCTATAGAATCTGTGCAGCAGACCTGGATTACATTGTTTTAATCAAATACCACGGAGGGTTTACATTAAACCGATGGAGGATTGAGAGGAATTGTCGTACAGGACAACGCAGTGAATCTGAGACAATGGAAAAAACCAACTGTTTCTGGTTATGGTTCATTTTTATCAGTTAACTCATATTTTCAAGATCAAATGGAAATGTTAACAATCTTGAGGCTTATGAAATCTTTCCAAATTCAACTTGTAGTCACGTCAACGTGGTTTTTTATGCTCAGCAATCGTCCCAACAATATATAATTTATGATTTCTCTGTATAAATGTGCCAGCCAGAAATAAAACCTACAAGTAGCTAAAAGTGGTAAAGTTACTTTTGTGTGAAACATTATATTAGAGTTTACTAAATGTGATGAAAATGTATTTTACTTTCCACTTCAAAATCCTTCCTTAAGCTCAGAAACAGCGGTTGACAGAACTATCTCACCTCATGATGCTTTTAATCAGAGCTGCAACATTATTGAAGATAATTATAGTATTTCAATGTAGAAAATGACTGAAAAAATTATGTGATTTTTTTATTAAAATCACTCATTGATAATATTTCAGTTGATTCATTATAGTATTTAATTTACGTTTAAGCATATTCAGTAAAAATGATTGGTGCCAGATTACATGGATCTTTCCAGGAAACATACATTATCAGAAAATAATTAAGTATTATTTATATTGGACCTGGTGAGGATGGTTTGTTTCCTCAATACATATTTTTATACTTTTATATGAAGAAAAGTCAAATTATTTCTGCCATCTCTGTAATAATTTAACTGGAAATAAGGTTTTTTTCTTAGTCAACAACACACATCATGTAATCCAGGTCTCTGCAGACACTTATTCCATTCATGTAAAAAGATCTGATGTCTGTCACTTGTCTCTTCCGTCTCTCTTCTCTTCTACCTTTTACTTTCTCCCTCTCTCTCTCTCTCTCTCTCTCTGTCTGTCTCTCTCTCTGTCTGTCTCTCTCTGTCTGTCCCTCTCTGTCTCTCTCTGTCTGTCTCTCTCTCTCTCTCTCTGTCTGTCCCTCTCTGTCTCTCTCTGCTTCGCCTCAGGAACGCCCATCGCTTTGGCTCGTTATCGCTCTTTATTGGATTAGAGCTGGTCCATTCAGCAGAAATTAGCCCGAGCTAACAGCTGTACCAAAATAAGACCGGACAGCCTCCTGAGCCGTGGTGTTGTGCTACAGAACGAACTACACTCCACTCACATCAGCCTGTTTGCTACACCTGCAACCGAGGGGGGGAAATGATCTGATGACGGCAGAGAGCGGCTTCTGCACGATGAGGACACATAAAAGATAGAAATACAAAAGAAATCTCCTGCAGACACATGCATAGGCATGAAATAAATCAGCAAATAAGGCACTGAATTAGCAGAAATTAGCACAACGATCAAAATAGAGCTGCAGGAACACTCCTGCTTCCTCACTGGGAATCGCAAATATCACTTGACAGGAACGACCCAAGCACGAAATATGGATTAACTGAAACTTCAAGCATGACCTTTACAGCGGCTCCGCCAACAAATCAAATGAAGGGTGACAGCAACAACAGCAACAATATCCCAACAGACAATAACGATCATATGGAGTTCTGTACCTTCCGGGGTGCAGGAGTCTGTCTCATCATATTTGCAAGAGAAGAAGACACACAACAGAGTCACAGAGAGACACACACACAGACAGACACACACACAGGGGATAAAACAGGCAGAGATGCTCGATCCTCAGAGACAGAAAGACAGACAGCTCCAGCCGAACATTCAGACAGACAGGCAGCCGCTCAGCCTCAGAAGCTGCAGTTGTGCAAATGGCCGCTGTGATTTTCGTTTTCCCAGGCTCGCCCTCCCTGCCTGTGTCCGTCCCTTCCTCCCGATATCGTCCTCCTTTATGTCCTCTTTCACTGTTCCTCTCATAATCCGTTTGCCGGAGCCCTCGCTCGGTGCCTCCCTTTTCCTTTATGCTCCAATTAGGGCTCTGGCATCTTCCTGCCGCAAGCCCCCGACCTGCTACTGTTCATAGGAGACGCCTCGCCTCCCCTAACCTCCACCCCCACCCACTCTGCTTATTGTGGATTGTCAAGCCCAGCCAGTCCCCTGCTCCTGCATTACATCACTGTGCACCCTCCTCTTCCTCCTCTCCCCTCCCTCGCTGCTTCCCCCGTGATCGCTGCTGCTCGACCGCTCATCGCCACCTCTACCACAGACAGACAGGGAGGGGAGGGTGACAGCATGTGTGTGTGTGTGTGTGTGTGTGTCTGAGTATGTGAGACAGAACGGGGGGGTAAACAGAGGTGAGAGGGGAAAATGAGCAGCAACTGATGCAAGCCTTTTCCGTCGCCTAGCAACACTTGCAGATCGCTCCTAACAGGGTTCATCATAATGATGCCGAGTAAAACAAAGAGAACACACACGATATGGATTTTCTTAATTTTTATCAATTACATTTTTTTGAAATGCCATCCTTCTTGATTTAAAAACTGGTGACTTCCTAACATTGGCTAAAAGCGTGCACCATTGTGTCTCCATATTTACACCGTGACCACGTCTCATCACTCGCTATGACAACAGGCTTTTAAAAATCAGACCAATCAGGCTCATGAGCGACTCTTCAGAACAGCTACAAGCACGTTAGCAATCAGACGACATGTTGTTTGAACTAGTTCGTAAAACGATCACTGAAAACAATCTATTGTCTGGGAAGCAATTCAAAGCTCTGGACTACAGACGGAAGAATAACCTCGGATGTTTGACACATTTCTATTCTCACCACGAATATGCTCTTATTGCCCAATGCAGTAAGACGTAAACACAACGGTTTTCTGGGGCTTTAGAAGTAACACCGATCGTAGTCCGACGAGTTTTAAGAGGTTTCTACTGTAATAAAGTGATTTAATGGGTGAATACATTCCTAAAAAGCCTGGATCATTTGAGTAGCTATCGTAATATCTTTCCTCAGCTCCACTAATCTCCTTCCCTACACCAACAGCTCAGCAGGAAGAGCGAGGGATTCAAGAGGATTAATTCAGTGAGGATACTCTGATTAGCTATGAGCTCTAAACCCAAATACTTTGACGTCATAAACGTGAAAATGGGCGGAAGTAATTTGTGATGAAACTCGGTACGGCTGTAGTAAACACAGGCGGTGTACGGTTTCTGTGTAAGAGGATATACGAACAACAGTAATAAGAAAACTGATCATATAAAAATAAAAGTCTGGGGTTTATTATGAGGAAAATAAAAGTGACATCAGCGTCCGGGCTGCTGAACCAGACAGAAAAAGGGTTTGTGTATCCATTACACAGCAGCTGCAGGGAAATCTGTCCTGTTCAAATATTAATCACTCTCTGTAATCCCCACTTTCTTCCACTACACCGAGTAATGGGTGAGAGAGAGAGAGACAGGCGGAGAGACAGGCAGCCAGAGAGGAGGATGGGACGGGTGGAGCTGGATCACGTTTCTGCTTTCCCAGCACACACAGCGAGGATCACGGCCTCCGAGGTCACAGCTCTGCAGCCTCACACCGGACAAAAGGGGATCAAATTACTGCCCAAGAAGCAGCAACGCAGCAAAAACCCAACACGCTCAGCTTCAGCTCAGCTTGAGTTCAGCTTCAGTTCATGTCGTTATTTTAAAAACTTAACATTTAGGTGTAAGATCAGTGAAGTTTGACTCATCACCGGCATAAAAATACATTTTAAAACCAGATAATCTGATATATTTTGTGCCCGGATGCAGGAACTTTTTATTCAGCACCTTCTTTAACAATGTGAAATGTTATCTTTTGACATTTTCACAGAAGCCAGTGATTCATGGATCTTGATCAGGCTCATTTAGGGGACTAGCAATAAAAATCCGGATCTAGTGAATTTAAATCTGGTTTCATTAGGTTGATGTTGTTAACTTGCCGGAGGAATGTGCCTTCACTTTATGGCGAAACACTCAATTTAAAAGGGAGAGTTTATTCTTCCATAATGTTGAGTGTTATTAAACCTTGTATATATCTGCAGACCACGACTGAACTGAGCCGAGGGCTCAATGTTAAAAGTCATCCTGCAGAGCGTGTGTGCAGAGCGGGAGACGATCAAGTAGACCCGAGCTGACAGGGAATCGTTCCTCTGCAGGTCTGGTCTCTGCAGGCGGGAGGAGACCATTTCACCTCGGTCACCATCTGACATTTTCTACAGTGCAGCAGAGGAACGTCTGTGTGTATTAGTCAGAAGAGGAAGACTGGTAAAGAGCATCGGACCGTCAGCGTGGACATTGGGATGATTCCTCACGCGGCTTAACATGAAACGTCCAAGTCACTGGGACATTCAATTTCACAGCGTCTTTAAACAAGACGTAACGACTGGTCAATGCTGTTGTGAGGGGCTGATTGAAAACTGATTAACACAGCTTGGACACAACTGAGGTACAAACAAATAAAACAAAATCCTACATGTCTTTTAGGAGTAAAGACCCAAACATCCACTGCTCATGCTTTAATTTGATGTTTTCATCATTTTTTGTCTGTATCTAGAACAACGATTTTTGTGCTACACACTTTCTATATCACATTTTCAGCAGTAGAGCAACAATAACAAACTATAAATTGTTTGCTTGAGTTTTACAGATTTTTCCCAAAGGAGACCTAATTCAATAAGATAGGACGAAGGCTTCAAACTTAAATTATTCATAGATATATTTACGATTAACTGATAAATACGTCTCTGAGGATGTTAGGTGATATCTTGACTTGTTGTACCACAGTCAAAAATACTAAACTTGCGATGACACAAACACTTAAAGTAGCTCATCCTCACATATTGAGAGGAACGTAAATGGTATATTTTAGCATTTTCACTTGTCAAGAGATTGATTATCACCAGTGAAACCAGTCATTTTAACTGGTGCGAAATCACAAGAGGGAACAAGTCATATGGGGAAACAAACGTGTGCAGTGAAGCCTTCAGCTGCTTTTTCATACAATCTCCCAAAGCCTCTAAATATCTCATCAGAAACTTTCTGTACCTTCATAGACACTTAACTACAGTTAATTAAACCTGCGTCTGTGTGACACAGGGAATTTGGGAAACCATGACGACAAAGCTATTTTTTTCCATTTCACTGTGTTATTGCAACATGCTGTAAAATGCACAGAAAGCAGACGGACACTGAGCTGCACCGGTGCAGACAGACCAGAGCAGAGAGCACGGTGCGGGGACAGAGGTCGAGTGGACGTGACGCTACGCACAACACGGGCATCAACTTTCTCTCCAGCGGCGTTCCATTCGCTCTCACATGAACACAGAGCAGTTATTGTGACGGGACCGGGGATGGAGGTGCGGTGAGCTGAGAGGACTCATGGGTGAATGAGGGGTGGGGCCTTGTTGCCATGCAGCACAGAGGCCAATCAGAGCCACGGGTACGACAGTCATCTTCATAACATCACAACTGTACCGAGGTTAGAGAAACATGCAGCACCTTTTTGGGCTTCACTCCTCGCTGCGTGATCGGAGGGGAAGGAAAGAAGGGAAGGAAAGAAGGGAAGGAAAGAAGGGAAGGAGGGAGGGTGAGGGTTAAAGGTCCAGTTTGTCAGTGACATGCGGCGGGCGATGGGGGGGGGGGTGTGGTTGGACGGTGCTCATATCCCAGTCAAATATACACGTCAGTATATTTTGACAAACACTTCTCTGGCTCACTCACATTCTTCCGTCTGCTCATTTTCACACAAACCACAAATAAGTGAAATCCTATTGAAACGTGACAAACGTGTTAGAAATTTGTTTTTTTAATCACACAAAGCTTCTTTATATCAATATGACACACATTCTGGTTTTTACTTCTAAAATACTCAACACAGTAAATCAACGTTTCTACAGTAATTGTTGCGGTGACTGCTTTTGATTTTCTTTCCGTGTCACAGTCAAACTAAAATAAAAAGCTCTTATGAATAATTTTGAGCATTTCTGTACAATTACTCATTTTGTCAGTAGAGAGATGTTTGTACACTTACGGTTAATTTGTTTTTTAACCGTCAAAGAGGTCGTCCCTGCCTGTTGGTTTGCTGGCGTGTTTGTTTGTTTGTCAGCAGCATCACACAAAAACTACTAAACAGATAAGAAAGAACCCATCAAATTTTGGGATGTGTCTGTATAAGGGAGCGGATCCAGGGATTTTTTTTATATTCACTTTCTTTAACGTTGCAAGAGAGGGCTTTTTATTGTTTTTACAATTTCACCAGTTTCCTGGGAGTAATTCATGGATCTTGATGAAAAAGGATCAGTCATATTTAGTGATCTTATGGTAAATAAGAACCCGAATCTAGTCAATTTAAATGTGGTTTCTTAGGATAATCATGGAATTGGCATTTGTAGAAGTATGAGTTTGACTGAGTGATATTCTAGTTTAAAGATCAAACTACCACGTGAATGATTTAGACTGATTTAGAAAATATCACTAAATCTTTTTTCTAAAAGTGACCTTGTCCGTTTCTCCAGCTCTCTTTCTCCTTTTTACTCTTGTCGAGTCTCAGAGACTCCATTAAATCAAAGATGATGAAAAATGAAAGGAACAAAATGCTGTAGGTTTCTACGTGAGGGTGAACTGATCGGTTCTGTGAAACATCCGGCAAATGTCAGTTTGTTTCACTGTGAACACACGGTGACATTTAAGGGCCAATCCAAGAAGACGGGACTGGACGTGATCAAAGTCAGGAGGGAGCCGAACTTCTCATTGAGAGATTTAGAGTCACTCAGTTGGAAATTAACACTTTTCACCTGCAAATAATATATGAATGTATCAATAAAATCTACAGAGGCCTCATCCAGGTTTAATTTTGCTCGTGTTATCATCAAAAAGGAACCGTAATATGAATTAGATTGTTTTATGTGGACAGAAAGATCGTTGGTGTAATTTAGGATTAAACCAAAACTCAAGGTCAACAGCATCGTACAGGTCGCAGTGACTCAGCATCACTTTTCTTTCAAGAATTTTGTCAAACATTTTAAGTGATAAAGATAAATAAAATGTCACGTTTACACCCATGAAAAACTGGTCAAATATAAAGCCAATCTTTTCTGAGTTTGAAAAAAATAAAACAAAACAAAAATGTCCCTGATTCCTCAAGCTGTGACTGTGTTTGCCCAAAATACTTAATTCTTATTTAAAATTTCTGTCCAAAACAGAAATAATCTATCGTGGTTTCAGACCCTGGAGCCATAGAGAAATATTAGAGACAAATCCAGCAAATGACCTAAATTAACGAGCACCTGAGAGAGTCATTATCAAGCCGATGGGTATTTTAGAGCAGCCGAGGCTGTTGAGTGGTCGGAGCCACAAATTAGGTCACATCACCATCATTTAAATGTATAATCTCAGGGATGTTTTTCATTCTGTCACTTATATAATCTAATAATCAGTTGATTTTACAATACACAGCTAAAAGTCCATTTGTATGTAAACACTGCCCTCTTCTGGTCAGACGAGAGACAAACAAATTTAAGGTTATTTTAAAGAAAATGTGTTTCTATAAAGTTGTGGTATTTATAGTTGGATGTCTATGTTCCAATACTTTAGTTTACATGCTTTACAACAGTTTCAGGATTAAGAGTGTAATTATGAAAGAAATAAAAGGGTTGCGTGCGTTTATAATATTTAGGTTCGGAGGAGGAAGTGCTCAACTAATTGTATCGCATTTGTCGCATAGGGTAAGAAAAGATACGGAATAATATTTAGGTGTATGTATAGACTGTATATAAAGGGTGTATGTATATATATTACCCTTTTGTACTGTAAAGTAATACTTCTAAGCTGTAGAGTGTCTGGTTCTAAATCAGTGTCAGACAGGAACTGCCTTCAAAACAAATATTTAATGGTAAACATTTATACAACAGGCACACACTGCGTTATCTTTGCTTTAGATATGAAGGTGTGTGTGTGTGTGTGTGTGTGTGTGTGTGTGTGTGTGTGTGTGTGTGTGTGTGTGTGTGTGTGTACAGTCACACGTCAGTCTGTCAAGGTCGACATTTACATGGACACCATAATTCCAACAGTAACCTGATTAAGACACCGTCAAGAAATCAGCATTTTCTGACCATCTTAACCTGAATAAGGTTGAAACTCAAGAATAAACAATAATCAAACGTGGAGTATTCCGACCAAAGTCACATTACACAGACACGTATACTCCTTAATCACAAAGGTACAAAAGTTACCAACTGCTTGAGGACATGTCCGGTAGTGGCTGTAACAATCTGAGTCATAACTAGACTAAACTCTCTCTATTGGCAACTCATGTAATCAATAAGTCTTATTCTGAATAAGGTCAATAGGTGGAATATTGGTGTCCATGTAAAAAATTGTTATTGTGAGTGTGCGTGTACTTGTATGACATATCTGGAGGGTGAGCACTTTGAGCTGGTCCTGACTTTCTGACACGTTCAGGGCTGTTTGAAGGTTAATACTTGGCCATGGTGAGAGGAAGGTTTAGGTTAGAGTTGTTATGAGGCGTGTAGAAGTGACGGTTGAGGGCGAGGGGCGAGGGAATTCATTACAACTAATGTGTGTGTGTAGGTGTCTGCTGGCAGCTCGGCTCCAGGTTTCCCTGCAGAGGAAACGTTGTGCTACATCACGTCGTTATCTGACTCACCAGTTTGGTGGACTTGGGCGTCTCCAGGATCTCTGAGGAGATAAACAGAGAAATTCTCGTATCACAATCTGTGTTTATCATCCTTTGCAAAAAGGTGCAAAGTCCCAGTAAGATCCGGGTGCAGGCGAAAGGGAAGTTGACATGATTGATTGTGTTTTCACCGGATGGTCAACACGGATACAGCTCTGACTGAACTGTGGAAAACTGCTGCATGATCTTTAATTAAGTTGTGTCCACTGTGTCCCTGCAGACGATACTGGAGGAAAGATAAAAGTATCAGTGTGTTGGTGAGATATTAAGCATCCCGGTCACTTTCATATAAATGTCATTAAAACAACTTTTCCCAGCTCAGACTAAGATTTCCACGTGATTTTCAACATGGAGTCTGAACTGAAACAGTCGGACAAACGTAAAGGTTAAACAAGCAGAAACTGGGAGAGAGAAATCTGCGTCCTGGGCTGTTTTATGAGACCAAGGTGATAAACAGATCAAATAATTTCTCATGCACAGATATAATAGACATTTCTGTCTTCTTGTGTCTTATAAAGTTATGTTTTTTGTGAATGAACAGTTCTGCAAAGTTGAAAATCTCAAAATCTCCCCCACAGGAAACACTGAAGCTGCTAAAAACACCTCGTCAGTTGTCCGGACGTGACTTCCAGGGCATCGTGATATCATGTGACATCCCAATGTCTCTATATTTGCATAATGCATGCCAGGTAAAGCAAGAGCAGAGGTGATATTCTCTTCATGAGCGAGAGGCAGTTAACCAATCACAACAGAGTGGGACAACTGGCCAATCAGAGCAGAGCAGCCTGGGCCTTAAAGAGACAGGAGCTGCAGCATTGGACAGTTTGAGGAAAGTGATGTGTTTTCGGAACATTAACGTTTGTAAACATTTTCAATTAATAAGAGAAATTAAAATGATGAACCTGAATGTGAGCATAAAATGTGATGTGTAAGTTTACTGTGTCAACATTGATATATGTTGATATGTTTTTGCGTCTCAACCAAGGTGCACGACTGTCACTATGTCAGTTGATACTATTTAGGAAATTGTCTTTGCTTCTAAACACCACTGAAGGTTTTATATTCTGTACATGTGCGTCCCTGAGGAAACTTGTATTTCTGAAAGGTCACAGATTTAGAAACGTCTCACTGTCTGAACACCGACCAGAAAACTGAAAACTACTCCTGTGTGATGACCAAGGACAAAACCCCAAAAATCATCTGAAGTGTGTGTGTGTGTGTGTGTGTGTGTGTGTGTGTGTGTGTGTGTGTGTGTGTGTGTGTGTGTGTGTGTGTGTGTGTGTGTGTGTGTGTGTGTGTGTGTGTGTGTGTGTGTGTGTGTGTGTGTGTGTGTGTGTGTGTGTGTGTGTGTGTGTCCTCACCTCGTTTGGGAACTTTGCCGGTGCCGGGCTCCGGTGTCTCTGGGGACGTTGTGTCCGCTCCATCGTCAACCACCTGGATCTGGGACAGAGACACACAGCGAGACAGATTTAGACGTCTTTCAAAACATCGGAGGCTTTCGCTGCCAACAATATTATTCATCGGCAGAGTTGGCGGCAGATGTTAAAAGGAGAGCAACAAAAAAAAAACTAAATTGGCTCGTTTGATGATGTTCGTTGAAATGCAGAAGTCGCCAAGTGAGTCGAAATTCTCCCTTATCTCCATGGCAACCCACACAAGTGCACCGCAGGGACAGTCGGGGGATTAGTAATATAATACCTAATCAATACTGACGCTTACCCTTGTGTGTGAGTGTATGCATGTCTGTACCTGATTAACTGGCTTACAGGAGCATTCATGGTTTTGTTGTGAAGTGTCCTTTCACGTAAGAACCACTTGAACTAATTAATTAAAAACAAACACGACAGAACACAAATTCATACTTTGAATATGACTATGTACAGTCGGCCTTTCTTCATGGTCGATAAATGTTCCTGTATGAAACTCAGTGTGTCTAAGATGCTTCACTCCAAAAGGTCTCATCTGCTATTTCAAACAATCAAACTTTACCACAATCAGAGTAATTCAAGTTCGGAGATACAACATTAGTCTGAAAGTCCACGACGTGCCAGTAGAATTTAAATATGCAGAAAATATGACGAAATGAGCTCCGTTCCGATGTAATTTAAGGTTCTGTAGAAATGCAGGGACTCTCCGCAGCAGGTCGAGCAGCAGAACACAGAGTTTGTTTTTGATCAAAACACAGCTAAGTAGCAAGTAGCCTGAAGCAGTGGAAAAATGCTGATCCCACGCAGACAGCAGAGGAAAAATATCAACCCCCACACATCTATTTGTCAAATATAATATCAACCTTAAAAGAAAATATCACAGAATAAAGAACTAAACAACAGAGAAGTTGCAGGTGGACTCGAGGGCCTGAAGGTGGAGATGACAGCACCATCCTCTGATTGAAGCTTCTGGCACTTCACAGGAAATGTGACGTGTTGTGATTTGTAAAAACACAACAGATCAAATCCTTATTTGCCCGACACACATCATGACACAGCTAAAAAACCTGACTCCTTCCTGAGCTCTCGAACACAACAGCCACTGACTGACTTCGTATTTCTTAAAGCATCGAATAAATATCTCTGCATTTACCTGTGACTGTCTCACAAAGATCCCGTGATTCTCCTCACAGGTGAAGTAGCGCTTGCCCTGCACCGTGCCGTCGTTCTTGCCCTTGCCCTCATCCAGGATGACCCCCACCCATTTCCCGGAGGCGAAGAGCGTGTTGCCGATGTACGCCACCGTGCCGCGCTGCCCCTTCCCGATCACCTCCACCGGGGAGCCCACCTTGACGGGCCGCCCGCCCCCGTCCGAGCTCATCCTGCTGCTGCCGCTGCTCGTAGTCTGGGTGGGGCAAGAGGAAGAACAAGAGGAAGCTTCAATGTCATAACAGGGATCAATAATCAGGACATTTTAGCTTGAGAGATCATTTCATCACGACTCTAAAAACAGTACTTGTGTGATTTGAGGGAAAAAGAAAATAGCATTTCTATCCGTGTGAAATATACTTTAAAGACATGTTATTGGTTTGGTGAATAGATTTGAGTACTTGCCAAAGCCCAACCCGGCATTTTCAGCCGTAGCAGAGGACATTTCCAGTGCTTGTATCGTAAAACATCTCTAGTTTAAAGTTTCCAAAAGCTGTCTTACAAACTAAGTTACAATCACGTCCAATTATATTATTATTACCACAACTTTACAGTGAGAAAGTATTAATTAGACAAACACTTGACGTGAAGAAGCAAACACACTTTTCTCTGCAGGACAATCAGAGCGTGAGCTGTAGCACAGAATATGATACAGGGATATTATACAGCACAAAGCATCACATGATACTGTTGGAGCTCAGCGGACATTTGCAATGAAAGACGCTTTTATCGGAGCATGTCTTTCAGGTACACGCTGACCAGCTGCTGTGGGGGTGAAAAGACAGAAAGTAGTTTCAGTGTCATTCAGGCCCAGTGAACTGTGCAGGACACGAGAAAAAGTAAAAGCAAGGCCTTGTCCTGAATGTGCACTCTGTAAATGTCAACGCACGCTTCTGCAGGACCACTGGCTTGTAGCTTTGTGAGATCATTCCATGGCAACAACACCGTGAGACTTCATAACGCAATCCTGGTGTGTGCGGAACAAACTGCGCAGTGACACGTTTCAACAGCAGCACATTTACTCCGGCTGCAATAGTTTGCGGTCACATAATCCAGCGTAACCCACTTTACAGTGTGAAGTCCTGGACCCGGTGGTGACTCAGCAGAACAGGACAGAGCGGAGCGGATACTGTTACTCTGAGGGAGAACATGCTCCGACTCTCCTTGAGCTCACTGTAAACTCACACTGTGACTGTGTCTCTGTGTGTGTGTGTGTGTGTGTGTGTGTGTGTGTGTGTGTGTGTGTGTGTGTGTGTGTGTGTGTGTGTGTGTGTGTGTGTGTGTGTGTGTGTGTGTGTGTGTGTGCTGCTGTTAAACACAAAGGTTAAATAACAGACACCTGAAAAGAAAAGTGAAGCAAAAACACACAGCAGCAGCATAAAGACGTTTATTTAGTGTTATTCACAAATCTGCTGCATCCGCTGCAGGTTTCTGTCCTCACATGACCCAATCAGTGTTATGTCTACAACAACTAAATCTATTGACAACTTGCAAACATAACTTTTAAATCAATACAAACAATTATTGAGAAGGATAAACTCACTATTTTCATCAGAGATACCAGTATGGGGGGTATGCTCCAAAGGGAAGTGGGGCAATCAATAAAATACTGTTAGATAATCAAAATGATCAATTGAGGCAATGATCTCAGACAGAAATCGTACCATTAATCCTCATATCTATTTGTTTGTATAAATAACAAGGTGCTTTGAATCCTTTGATTTTGAGAATGAGCAAATTACTTTACAGTTATTTGAACATTAAAATAAAGTCACGTCAAACAACGAATACATTGAATAATCACTGCAGCTCAGGTTGAGACTTTTAAAAGCCTGAGCAATTCACAAATATGTGTTAAGATTTTACAGTTGCAAACTTGTCCTTCACCGAGATATGTTCAATAAGCAATAATGACCTTCAGAATTAAAGTCCACCAAACGTTTATATACATCCTTCACACAGATCATATCTTTGTCCTCCTTTACATGTTTACATGCATGAAGGTAGAGGATGTCAGAGGGGCTGAACGTTTGTCTGCAGTAAAAGTGAAAAGATTTAAATTATAGCAGAAACACAGAAATATGTCTTTTATAGGAGAAATATGGCTTCCTGGAGGGGGAAGTAAAAATTTAATATCTGGTTAAACGACACACCTAAAGGCCTTTAACACTCAGCCATCAACACTGCCCAAGGTAAAGGCGTTAAATCTACGTAAAGTATACTTTGGAATGTGATCACATAAAGAGTGTTTTGTTTTCAGTGATATTATGGCCCCTGTAAAACCACTTAAAGAATCTTAATGGTTTTAAAACCGTGGTTTCCCCGGAAAATATTCAAACATAAGCTCAAAGATGATGTCAGTTCTTAACGGGCATAATTTACTATTTACATTTCTCAACCACAGACACTGAACAATGGCCTTAAAGAGGCTGTAAAGAAAAACCTTCTCAGCTAAAATACATGAAGGTGGATACTAATGGAAACTAATTGGTTCTTACCTCAGTCATAACTTTAAGCTGTGATATAACTTTATTTCTCTTATAAAACATCTTCAATACGGGACATTTTGTTGGCAACGACAAACGTTAATCTCCACTTTCTGACTTTTCATATGAAAAATTCAACATTTAAAGATAAGTCTTAAGAAACTGAAACCCCCAATTCCCAAAATTACTTCAAGTCCAATTAACCTACCTTATTATTCATAACCAACACTGAAAGGGACATTTAATTGGTTATGTGCATCCTTGAGTCTCTGCACATCACAATCACATCTTTAATTCAATCTTTGTCGCTTTTATGAAAAGCATGAAATTGCTTCAGATTCAGGAGAGAGAGGATTCCTCGGTTTGCGTCGCTTCAGGGAGGCGACACGAGGTAAACGCACCTGTCCCCGGTGTGAACTCAAACTTCCATTGTGTTTGATAATAACTGTCGACTTTAAAACGACAAAATAATGAAGTGTCCTGAGTGAGTTTCCCCTCGCTCGAGCTTGCATTGCTCCGACCTGTTCGCCATGTGCTGGAGACGAGAGAGAGGGGCGGGCTGAATTATTTAGTGCCACTCTACTCTTACAACACACGCAAGCTCACCCTGACTATGACACTTAAATAAGAATAAAAATATAAAAAAATCTGTCATGTAGCCTCATCTGCTGCACTGTGCCCCGCTCTGATGAAGGTGCTGATAGAACTTGGCAGCCTGCTCGTGGTCTTACTTTGTGTTCTTGAAAAAAGTAAAGTCACTAGAATGTTGTCGTGAAGGTTGTTTTAACAGAAGTCATCGTGTGATTCAGGCTAATTCACACAGTTTACAGGACTATTTATGATCGCTAAGGGGCTTTCTGTGAAGAGTGGCAAACACTGATGTCATCCCTCCCAGCTGCCTGACTCAGAGACCAATGACCAACAGGAAGTCTCCTGTGGCCGGTGGGTTGTCTCCAGTGTCTGTCGATAGCACAGACCCTGATGGACCCATCACCTGTCTGTCATGTCATCGTTTCCAGTCGAGTCATCACATGGGGTCTGAACCCCAACGTCACAGCAGCAGCAGCAGCAGCGTTGAACCCGGAGGGGCACGAGAGGCAAACAAAGAGGCGACAACTCAGACGGAGAAACGCAGCGCTGAAATGGATTCGAAACCCTTCTATTCAAAGTGGACATTGACGTGAGTGAGACAAATCGAACAGACATAACAGAAACAATGGCGCACCAATCAGGACTAACTTCGGCACCACAGTCTGGCCCATTCATTCACTTAACCAGGACGTATCAACACCTTGTGCACACTCACCCGAGAGTATGTGCTCCTCCTAGTCTGTGACATGTTTCCTGGTCGCCGAACCCCTCACCAAACCCCCTGTCTTGACTGAAGGACCGTGTTAGTGGGGTGAGCCAGACAGAGGGGAGGGTCGAGGAAAGGACTGGAGGGGGGGTTCAGGGATGCTACCGGAGCGTCTCCCTCTTCCTTTCTCTATTTAAAGAATGACACCATCCCTCTCCTGATCCTCACAGAACAGCCCCGAGTGCCCTAAAAACTCTCCGTCCCCTCTTCTCTCCTCACAGGGGAAAGCCGACGGCAGCTCGTGCCTCTGTCAGGAAGTTTCAGGCGAGCGGGCGGTGCGATCCACCCCTCCGATGAATGGACCAGAGGGAAACAGTGGAGCAGAGAGGAGGAAAAAACAGCCAGGTCTGCTGTGAGTGCATCATCTGAGTCGTAGCACTGCGCTGCTGTCTGCCCCGGCTTCTGCAGGAGGGAGGGAGGTTTAGGCCCAGACAGAGGAGCTGGGTCCTAGAGCCGGCACACGCTCACCTCAAAAAGCATCTCAAAATAAACTTGACAGCCTCATGCATGTTACACTAGTTTGATCCAGAGGGTTTTAGATGTTTTTTTAATCAGGGCTGCTGTGGCTGGTAGGAAAAAAAAGAGAAATATAAGTCGTGATAAGAACAGTTAAGAATGATCTGACAACAAAATCTAAACCTTTGAGGCCGTTAATACAGCAAAGAAATACTGTGAGAGAGAACTCGGCCCAACCTGCACTGCAGTCTGTCAGATCAGTGTCAGATTTCAGGAAGGAGCTGTTCTTCTACTTCTTTCTTCTAATAATAGTCTGAGCACAGGGGGAAAAAATATCTAGTGTAGGAAATTAAAAAGTGTAAAAACACAGCAGGTTCTAACCAAATCGGTTTCATTGTGGTGGAACACAAAAGGCCCAGGTGATGCTCTGTAATGCAGCACAGTGTAAGCAGAAGCCAGCAGATTGCATTAGAGCCCAGTCTGATGCTTGGGCCCGTCACACAGCGAGGATTAACTCTCTTTTATCAGCTAACTGCATGGCTGGGGCTTTTTAACTCTCGGCCCTCTCTTTTTCTGTGTTGTCATCTTTTTGCAATAGAGGCCGAAGGCTGCAGGGTTTGTGTGTAAAAGCTTACAGCTTAGAGGCTGATGGGAGATGTTACAAGAGTGCGCATTTCAGCAGCAGAACAAAAGAAACCCAGCTCTCAGAAAGAGGGGAGATACGTCACTCATGATGCTTGAACCAGTAAAACTAAATGAATTGTCGGCTCAGTACTGTCCTACACGTGCTAGTGTGACTAGTACATATTCTAATTGAGGTCATATATTTGTTTGTGGCTTCACAGTCAACATTAAACTCCTGAAATTGAATATAATGTAAAATACGTAAAATAGTTACACGCAGCTGGAGATGTTAAACACACAATAAACCTCTGCAGTCTTTTATGCTAATGACAAAGGCAGAACCAGAAGAGGGGGCGCCGGGGACGTGTGGGAGGAAGACGGGGAGCCCTTATCTCCCACAGAAAGAAATTATGAAGAGGCAACTCGCCCTGAGCCACATAGAAAAAGAACTGCCTCCTCCTCAGGCAGGAACAGGACAACGACAGAGCTGCTGCTGCTGCTGCTGCTGCTGCTGCTGCTGCTGCTGCTGTGGAGCCAGTTCACACCGGTGAGCAGAAAGGTTGCAGGAACCGAGGGGACACTTTGGGATTTTAAAGGACGAACATTGCGACCTCACTGGACTTCAGTCAGCCGGCGAGTCCGGGACGAGCTAATGGACATCACTACACAAGGTAAACATGAGCAAGGTGATGATGATGATGATGCAGAAATTTGACTTGAATTGAGACGTAGGAGAAATATGGATTAAGTTTGTATCGAAGGCTGAATGAAACAATCTGCTGTGTCACAACTGATTAAGATGTCATTAGAGTAAATAAGCTTTAAGTAGCTGTGAACAACAATTAACACATCAGTTTAATATATATCCTACTTTAAAGTCAATTAGGTATTTTGCTCATTTTATATCAAAGGTAATGATAAATGCTCAATGTGAGATCCATTCATTTTAATTCTTTACTTATCTGCCTCATAACCAGAAAACCTAATGATTCAGTGTATGTGGGTATTAAGCTGAAAACATTAACGTTCACTAATATGAGGTAATAACAGCAGATTTGTGTTTTTATCTGATAAATGGCTTCAATTATTGATTCACTTAAATTAATGTAATCCATTTCAAAGCCCCCAGACATGATCATATAAAATATTTATAAAGTATAGCTCCTTTACTTTGTTGTAATGTAACCTTCATTATTCTGTTATTTAATTGTATATCATACACCAGAGAGCTGAATTATATTCTATAGGCGGACAAAACATGAATCAGCAACTATTCTGATAATCAAGACCGATGCAAGTCTTTCGGTCACTGAACGGTTACTGGTTCTCAAAGATGAACATTTGTAGAATTTCTGTTTGATATTTATCACAGTAAATATCAAGTTTATTAGGTCTTAAACCGTGTGTAAAAAAGAAAAGCTATTCGAAGAAATAACTCGGGGGTGTGTGAAATTGTGACGGACGTTTTGATTATATTTGACACTGCCAAGAAACGTTTAAATTATTTTAAAAATCTGATTAATTGCTATCAAAGCTATTTAAATTACGCCTCTATAAGGAATAGTGGATGTACATTGCCTTTCTGTTTGCTCACTACATGCACGCTGATGATATCCAGGCCTGGTCTCAGCACTATCATCCCTGAAGGGAAGAAATAGGTCATCCATAGAGAACAAGGTCAGAGTCTGTTCCTTCCAACACCTCATTTCAATGTGCATCAAATTTAACACTGAGCCCATATTCGTCCTGTGTCCTGCACCAGACGAGAATAAGTAGAAACTACCAAAAACACCTTGTAAACAGGGGGGAAACCATAGAAACCTCAGAGAGGGTCCCATGTGAGGGATCCAAAATTATGATATGTACAACCTTGATAAGAGGAAACTGTTTTTAACATAACTGTGTCAGTGTTTACAGTGCACACAAACTGCAAAACAAGCTTCTGGCATTACATTTAAAATATCTACAGCTCCAGAGACATGACAGCGAAGGTAAATGAGTCATTTGGTGCCATCTAGTGTGTCCAGGGCCAAAGACCAGAGCCTGAATCCCACTCCACCGCCTCAATGGCCTCAATCACGTCCTTTAATCCAAACCCAATGGAGCTGCACGTGTGATTCCCAACGTGTGCTGTGCAGTGGGACCAGTTTAACCACAGCATGGGTGTGGCTGCAGCCTGACAGGACATTGTTTTTCTCTCCCAGCAAAATTAAACTAATTGAAATTAAAACGGGGGGGGGGGGAACAACGAGAATTTGAGATTAATTAATTAAAATGAGACCAATCATGCTGCTGGGACTTGATATCTGGATCCACGCTGACATTTAAACCACCAACCGAACCTCCATATATACAACTTACACTCCTGACTCCATTATTAGTCGTATTAATGTGTGTTTTATGATATTTATCTGCTATAAACGGTGTTAAGAGCAGCACTTGTGCTGGCTGCTGTCACTGGGACACTCCCTGACTAGCTGCTAGCAGCAGTAGCCGTTAGCTTCGCTTCTCAATATAAAACCCAAAACACAAATACTTGTTCGTTTCAAACCGACGCACACAGATTTATGTATCAGCTCGGGTGCGGATCCGGGTTTGGACCTTATCTCCAGTCATGCCAGGGACGAATAGGAGCTAAATCTGACCTGTTTTGAGTCCTTAAATCCGGCTCGTCGCTCCGCACCGTCCCTGACAGGCTACATCCATCCATGGAGGTCTGACCGGCACATCCGAGCGGAGGTGTCCGAGCTGCTGCCTGACCCAGCCGGCCACACAGCCCCGGAGGAGGCCGCTGAACCCCCGTCAGCGGAACAAGGTTTAAATACACACACGTTATAGTGTTTGGATGATCTGTGTTATATTGTAATAAAAGGGATTTGAATAACAAGTCTGTGTTACTATATTTCTCTTTTACAGCAAGAGTCACATTTGTTTAACTTAAAAGAGTCAAGTGTAGTGTAGGTGAATTAAGTTTTTATGTTAAAAATAAATAAATAAATCATCCAGAATTAGTAAAGTTACATGAAGGAAGCAGACATTAGACAATAAGATCAGTTGTTGGTAATTAGAGGTGATGAAGGTAAATTACACCTGTGTTGTCTTTGCTTTCACATTTTCAAGAATGCACAACTGAGGTCAATAAAGTTGAAGCTGAGAGTAATGTTCTTTTTATCCATTTTTTTAAAAATCACACTTTTGATAATCTAAAAGATATTTATCCTATCTGTGATGGGGGGGGCCTTGTTCTTCTTCTATTATCGGTTGAACAGGAACCAGACTCAGGACCCTGACACACACCTTAGTGCAGCTATCGTTATTAGGACTTTGTTCTGACTTCCATTCATTGTGAATAACCTAACCAAAACCTTATCTCTAACCTTAACAATGACCAGTTAATAACTAATCCTAAATTTAACCTTAACACAATTCACAGGACTGGGGTCTGGTCCCTGTGAGATCTACTGGTCCTGACGAGGTCAATGCTTCTAATGGAAAAAGAGATTTAAAAACATCTGAAATATCCCCGACCATGTTACAAAGGAAAGAGGAAGTGAAGAAGTGGATATATCTTTAGATGAAAAGAAGAAGTTCATGTTTTATTGTGTGTCAGGTGCGTAAATGGGAAATGCATACACATAAATATTTGATATCTGGAAACTGATTGCTAATCATTAAATCACACGTACAACTCATGTATCTCAGAGTTCATTAGTGTCAACAGGTTCACAACAAGAGCTGCAACAGCTTGTCAATCAATCAGTAAGTTGATTAGTAAGTTGACTATTCTAATAATATCCAATATTTTTAAATCAGAATTGAGTGAGGATTTACTGTTTTCTGTTTGACATCTGTCTTTGGAGTCTGGACTGATGATCGGTGGGTCTGACATCTTAAAGACAAAGTGATTCATCAAGAAAATAATGTTTATTGTGGATTAAATAAACAGAACCAGAGATGTTTCAATCGAGTTCCAAGCCTGAGGCAGCGATAGAGAAGCAGAGGTTCTTTCAAACTTCACTGACCCCAGATTTCTCTGACTATCATCACTTGAGGACATTTACTTCACACAGCTTCATCTGGAGACACAAAAATAATTTATACAAGTGTGTTTTAAACATGTAAAATCTGTGGTTTCCCCTGTAATAAGATCAGGGATGATAATCAGATCAGTGCATCTTTCATTTGACTCCGAATAACATAAGGAAAGTTACAAAATTAAAGGAGCAACTTGCGATCTATTGAATTAAGTTTCCTGTAGAAATGGATGAAATCATTTACAAAATTAATTAATTAACAGACTTTAAAAGAAGCTCCATCTAAGGAAACCCTCGGCAGCGTGACCACGGGCAGAGCAAACCTTCCTCAACTAATACAGTGGAAGTTGGATATAGTGGTGTGTGTGTGTGTGTGTGTGTGTCAGCTTGAGAGACGAGCTGAATCAATGCGCCTGCAGCTACATTTAAGAAAAGTATTAGTTATTAGTATTAGTAATAATTAAGAGAGAGAGAGAGACCTGGGACAAACGTGATCACTACAAGCAGTTTCCACTGTATTACAAGTAACTGACAATTAAAAAAAAGGCTTTTGAAAACAATAATGATTTGTTGATTCGGTGCTCAGTTGTGCAATGCGTGCTAGAGAAACATCAGCACACTGATGAAACTGGGTAAATGAATGGTAGAGCGGACCTGAAATCGTCTTTCTGCTCGAGTTAGTCTCTTTTCCCGTCTTTCTGTAAATCCAGTCTGTACTCAAGCAAATTGAAGTTCAGGATTTTGGCAGGAAATTGGGGAACAGCAAACTCTCTTATCTTCTGGAAGCCCATGTTCTCGTAAAGCTTCTGAGCCTCTGTCTGTATCACAGTGGTGTAGAGAATGACGGCTGCATAGCCCCTCTCACGAGTGAAATCAGTAATTGTCTGACACAGAGTCTTAGCGATGCCCATCCTGCGGTGACTGCGGCACACAGACATGCGTTTCAGCTCCAAGCACCCAGGCGCCTCCGTGGCGGGGAGGCAAGCCACTGTGGCGACCACCTGGCCATCACTTTCAGCCACCCAAAAACCAGAGTCCTTCTGGTTCAGGTAGGTCTCACTGATGCTGTTGAGGTCCTTCTTGAGGGAGGTGTCGATGTATTGGTTGAACATGTAGGCGACAAACTGCCGGGCCCCGGCTAGGCACAGGGTGAGAGCCAGGATGGGTAGCAGGAAGGACTTGGAGCTGGTCATGAGAGCGCAGAAGACGATCATGAGCACCATCTGCGTGAGCGGCTGTTTCAGGATGTGCATGAAGGACGTAGGAATGTGCTCGCTCATCCCCATGGTGAAGATCTCCTTCACTGCCTCGGCATCATCGTCTCGATATTTGCGGATCTGAATATTGGCCATGGCTCAACTCTGCATTTAAATTAAACGGGGAGACAAAAAGTAAGGGAGAGATTAATTTCACTTCATTTAAGAGGAAGAAAATAGTGCACATCTAATACATTAATCCAACAGCTGCAGGTTATTGTTATTTTTTTATTGGGATCTCTATTAGCTAAGAACTTAATGCTTTCACGTACATGACCCATACATTTTATATTCGTAATACAAACGCTTTTAAAATTGCTTTGGTTCTAGCTGGAGGAACTGTAACATGAGCCTCCTGACCTGTCATCACACCAGCAAACAAAAACAAAAGACCCACTGTTAATGTTGTGAGGAGCAACAATGGTCAGGGACCCTGATGAACTCAGGCCGAGCCCTAAAACACAGGTCGAGTTTGTCTTTGCTCAGTAAATCTCAAAGGAATAACTTTCACACTGATGAATCAATATTTATACAAAAATAGTCATGTAATAAAACGCTATCCTGAGAGATTTAATCTTCAGGCGCTTTATCATCTCCCTCAGGATTTTATCTATTTATATACGAGTGATTTCATGTGTATTGTCTGATTTTATGTAAAAACGAGAGAGCTCAACACACTGCAAGTTAGGAAAACACATGCAAATAGATTAAAAAAAACTTGTGGACATCAAGAAAACAACTTTGATGACAAAGTCACAACACGTGTAAAGTGTGTGAAGTCTGCTGCTCGTCAGTGGCGATGGAACTTCACAAAGCACGGAGCTACAGACAGGTGCATCACTTGTGTGGGTCCCCTGGAAACAGTTCCGTTGTCCTTTTCGATATTTGCAGAGCGTTTTCTGAAGTTGCAGTGTGCGTTGAGCCCTCTGTGCCACCGTACTTTCGTGAAAGTGGTTATTTTACATTGGAATGATGGCACGTTGGGACAATTACAGTGCGTTTGTTGTACAAATTAAAGAGGCACTAACTTTAAGCACTTGTTTTCGTACCTTGTTTCATTTGTGTCTGTGAAACTGACACCAAACAAAACACACAAACACACAAATCCTGCAGTTAACCTCTTTAGGGAAATGTGCATTCGTCAGTAAGACACACATCACGACACATCATTGTGTTGACTTGCAGTTTATCGATTGATGAATAGTGAATCGTAGCGTATTGTTAGTTACTCTCTGTCACAGCTGGTCGTGTAGTGTGAACTGGTTTATAACCGGTTGCCACCGTTCAACCAGAATGACGTGAACTGACACAATCACTGCCTCACACGTGAGTGGGTTCCAAGGGTTTAACGGTGAGCAAGGCACCGTCGCTAACCCCTGCTGTCATGAAACCTGTTATTCATCATCATCCATCTTTAAACACGTGGAATGTCCAGTTCACGGATCAGCTGCTGCCTCCGAATCCAAAACAGACACGACTTCGATTCCCCCCTGGTTAGCAAACAGCAGTTAGCATCGGTGGCTAGCAGCGCTAAACCCCGCCGATTGGAGTGGAGACACCCGCTCAGAGGTGGATGTCGGAAGTAGAAACACTGAACAAAGACACTTCACCTGTTCGTGTGAACTCTTGGAAGCTGAGGACGAGCTGAGAGAAGCGGAAGCTCCTGGAAACTCAAACGACTCGATTCATGCTCGAGTCTCTTCGTTTGTTTGCGATCCAGCACGACGTCCTGGAGTTGAGGAGTTCAGGGACGCTCGCCACAGTGGTACAAAGGACAAGTCAGTATTGTCTACAATGTAAATACAGTTGTTTTGTAACAGGTTTGTTGCTTGTACCGGATGTTGTAACTTGTGTGTACGCAAAGAGCGGGTCACGTTCCACATGTACCGGACATGAAGATAAGAACGGGACGTGGTGCAGGTCAGGTTTATTATCCACTTGGCTGCTCAATAGTTTACTGAATACGGACTTTACGGTGGGACGTGAACGCAACTTAGGCTACTTCCTCTTTAATGCTGATTGGCTGCGAAATGTTACTTTTAATTAAAGGCACCTGAGTAAATACATATTAAAACATGTACTTAATATTCTTCATTTGACATAAGTTTAAATTAAATAATAAACAAATAAATACACAATATCTAAAAAGAAAGATCAAATAAACAGTGTAAATAAACATGATTTTGTATTAAAATGTTTCTGCTTTCTTACCTTGTTAAGATATTTCATTTCATTTAATAAAAATACCCACATAAAACCATATTCTTACAATCCATACGCACCTTTTTATTGTACATAGTAAAAAATAAACTAAATTGCATAAAAATAGAAAGAGCTTCTGTAATGCCCCCAGGTACAATTTGAAAATCTTTTTTTTGTTTTCACAATAAAATGTAGGAGACGAAACACAAAACGAAAATCACGTCTTAAATTGGTCGATTTTAGTTTTTCTTTCCCAAAAAAAAATCAAACTGTGAAAAAATCTGCATGACAAGCACCAGTGTCGCCCGAAAAATATACAGGCAGACTTTGTTTCTTATTCTATGTAATTGGGGAAAGATCACACACCTCCTTCTCATAGCAGGTCATGAGAGATGTCATGTTGAACACAAAATATCATAAAATCTAATTTACAATAAGAGCAAAATATGATTTTATTTTGGGACACTTTTTATATCCTATGTTCTATGTTCACTGGGAAATAAATTTGGAGTGACTCACAGTTGTTTTCAAATATACATGTATTTCCTGTGGTTGATTATTTTAAAATCTTATGTGATACTTTAGCCTTTCGGGTGTGTGACATATTTTTGTCCATGTCTTTGTGTGTGTTGGAATACTTCTTTATATAACATAGGAAAAGTCAACTAAGACAGTTTTTGAGCTACAGGAGGCATCATTCCCACAGGGGCCGTCAAAATATGAACATTTTCCAGTGTCTGAAATTTGGTCGACAGCAAAATACATTCTGTGAAACATGCAGATGAGAGAGTCCAGCGATACGACCTTGAGAAAGAGCCGGGAACAAAACACAGAGGTCAACCTCTGATGCCATAACAGCCCGAACAACGGCTGCTGTCACGACAACACGGCAAATGTTAGTTTACAAAGCAGCGCCGCTCAGGTACGACACAAGGAACATCTGTCACAATATATGAAGACTAAAAAAAATAATTTATTTCCCCCTTAAAATAAATTTGTCTAGATTTCATACATGAAATGATTGTAAAGATTTGTTCCCTTTTATGGAGTAAACATTTCACTAAATCAATAGTAGAAAGATTTTTTTTTTTTTTAAAGTCCTTTACACGTTTCAGTTTTTTTTTGTACAAAACTTTCCCTTCACATTCACTGAGGGAGCCGAGTCAGCAGAAACGGAAGCAGCTCACGACTGTTTAATTTCCAGTTCGTGTTCCTCTCCTCTAACCCAGGTGGATTTCTCCTGCAAACATGGTGATCAGTAGAATGATGGCGAACCCGGTCAGCAGGCCGGCGTTCTGGATCAGGAAGAAAACGATCTTGTCCGAAGTCCGGTGCTGTTCCTGGGCTATTTTGTCCATCTCTGGGAACTGGGATTCAAAGTGACACACACACACACAAACCATTAACAAGCAATATGAGCGGGTCTGAAGTTTAAAAAAAAGTTTAGTTAGTGGTTTTATATTGTTCTTGTGCAAGTGTTTGCATGTGTCATTCTCAACAAATCCCATAAAAACCAAAAGCAGCTATGAATTGATCCCAAAAACAACAACTCTTTGTTCCTGTAGTCTGCTCTAGTACGTTATTATTAAGTTATGGGGAAACATTTGATAAAATCTGTTTATTTTTTAGAATATTCATTTTAAATAGTCTGGATAATTCCACTTTTAAGCCTCTAAAAGGTTTCTTCTGAGCCTTTTTTTAAATCACAAATGTATATATTTTTAATCATGTTTAAACCAGTATTCCTTGATTTTTCCAAGATGTGATTTGTGCTTCCACCAAGGAGGAGATATTTTCACCCGTGTCTGTTGGTTGCTTTATTTTATAACAGGGTTACGCAAAAAAAACTCTGAACCAATTTCCACCAAACCCAATCTAGTTTTATGACCAATAAATAATTCAAGTTATCAGACTACTTCTGTTCTTGTTTTATATTACTTCCATAAGAACTAGACAATCATGTGTGGGATTGTTTGGCTTCGTCGGATTGATGCTTTTTTTTAAACTTTGGTTTCGACAAAAGTTGAGAAAAACTCCAGCTCTATCCTTGAAACTCACTCCGGCACTTTTGTCTTGATGACACTTGGATTCTAAAGTTATTATAAAAACAATTTCATTCACTCCACATCACAACAGGAAGCCATTTTTATTATTATTGTAGCTACTGCGTGATTATCCTCAGATAATGTAATCTAACTCACCATATCCGCCAGCGCAATATACAGGAACATTCCTCCCGCGATGGCAAAGATTGCGTTGGGGGCAAAGTTGCTCCCCAGCAGAATTCCAAACACGAGGCCGAAGTAACACGAAACCGCTGACAGCAGATTGAAGAAAATGGCTTGTGGGATGCTCATGCCAGAGTTCAGCAGGATCACAAAGTCTCCTGCAGAGGGAACAGAACACAGCATTGATTAGAGGGAGTGCAACGGGCAGAGGGGGCAGGATGTTGAAAGCATGGATGGAACTTTGCTCAACAGACAAACAGTTTATTACTACCAATTAATATCTTATAGCAGTATTAATACTCCCTGTGAAGCTTTAAAAAGGAGTTAAGGGCACTTGAGGGTTTTTCTTTAGGTTTGAGGTTAAAGTTGCAAAAGGTGAGACTTTTCTGGCCCAAAGTAAAAAAAAGTTATTGAAAGTTTAATTTTACTACTTTGAAATTATTCAAAATCTTATTCCACTTTTATTCACAGAGTTATGATTCCATGCTTTGTGTGACAATTCATGTTATATCTCTAACAATACATGTTAATGCTCTTTTACTGGAGGCATCTTCGTCCTGTCTCTGAAGAAACTGGCAAACTTAGGTATTTTCATTTTGAAGACACAAATAAAGAAAAAAAAGACACATTTTTGGTGCAACTCTGCAACTTGTCAGGAGAGGGCGATAAAGATCATTGATTCTTAGTGGGAATTTGAGTTTGAATTGAATATTTCAAACTTAATTTCCCACTTTCAGGAGAAAAATCTTCTCGTTCTGCCCTGACTCATAGAATCAGATGTATTTATATTCTTGCATCAGTCCTTCACTGAAAACATGTTTTTATGGCTGCACCAGGCGATCAAATGGAAATATCCTAAATGTCTTTGGCGAAAATCCAACCTGATGTTGTTCTGGTGTCATTTGTAACTTTAGGTTTTCCATGACAAGTTAAAATAAAGTTTTGTGAGTTTACAGTGTGAGTTTTCATAATCTTCCTCCATTTGTCGCTCACCCAGCTCGTGAGGAAACTCCTCACACACAATGGCAGTGGAGGTGCTGAACCCCGTCAGTATGGACACGGTGAACGAGGCACCGATAGCCAGGCCGTCGATGAAGTTGTGCACCGCGTCGCTCAGGGTTATCATCCACGCCACCGTCTTGATGTGAGAGATGCGTTTCCCCCGCAGCCATTGGCACATCTGACCCGAGTCCTGGTCACCCTGCGGAGGGACGGGACGGGACGGGTGAAAGGCAGAATGGCACTTTGATTTTTTACTCAGGAAGTCACATGCAAATAACAGTGTGGTACAGTATGTGGATTTAGTGAGCCACAAAGATAACACGCAATGATACTGTATCTCTGTGTTTAAAACCCAAAGTTCAAATCCGGAAAAATAAAGGACAAAGTTGAAAGTTTTGCTTTTTTTGCCACGATCTGGTCAACACTAGGTGAAGGCATTCTCTCCTCAATATCAATATCAAATTAAGACGGAATCTGACAACTTAAATACTGTTTTATTAATTTTATTAATTAAATACCAAGCAAGCAGCTCAGTGAAGCTGGAGTTGGGGCTGAGAGCTGATGTTTAGCAGGTTTATTGGACGAACTAGAATATTAAAATATGGAACAAGTTCTTGTTATAAACCTCAAAAGGGAAACCAGGGGCAAAAAAAACATCATCATCATCATCTTTATCATCTTTAACAAATCAGAGTTGGGCAGACAGATTGGATGATGGGATTTATAATAAGGTCCTTTAGGAAATAGAGGAACCTGATGAGATATTAGCTCCATAAATCTGCTGGATTTCTTTCATCAAGATCCATTAATTAAATCCTGGATCTGCCCCCTGATCCACACCAAAATGTAACGGGTTCTTCCCTGAGCAGAACCACAACCGTCCACCAAGTTCCATGGGAATCTTTTCCGTTGATTTTGTGTAATCTTGCTCACAAACAAACAAACCAACAAACCAACTGTCAGGGGCGATAACAACCTCCTTTGGCAGAGGAGACAATGCAATGGTGATATTTTCTCTGAACTACATTCACCAATTACTACCAATTACTCTTCTGAATGTTGTTCAGCGACATCCAAAGTTATTGTATTTCATCCTCATTGGGTCTAAAAAATGTCAAAGATGCTGATCATCCAATGACAGGAAACATTGTCCCCTAAAAGGATGGTGCAGCATTTGCCACAGAACTCTTTAATTACAAACAGAATGGCACAAGTGTGGTTGATGGGAAACCAGAGAGCCGGCGGACATAAACACAACCTTTGCAGTTTGGTTGCAGATCGTCTGCGGTGACAAAACATCCGTTCTCTCAGCCGCCGACTAACAAGGAGCCTTTGTGCTCGGCTCAGACAATTCCAGCTTTTACCGGGAGACGAGGGATCTGAGGCCGCCGGCCTGGTTCCACTGGTTTTCACTGCTCGATCCCTGTGTCACCGCCATGTCTGTTTGTTTAGTATTTTTTGATCCCTTCAAAGCCGGACTCCTCCACAAGACTCCAGAGATTTCACCGTTAAACATTAACCGAAGCTCTAATCACCCCGCGTTGTCTCAGCTGCTACGGAAGTATATTTTGATTTACTGTCCCCATTAGCACGGTTACACTTTTTGACCCATAACGAGATTAAATCACAGTCGTCAGTTTATAGTCCATGATCGATTCAGATAAGACCTGCGGGAGACAGCATGTCTCTGGCTTCTTTAAACGCTTATCTCAAGACTCAGCTACTTAAACAAAGGATCACTGAGTGCATGGTGGCAGAGCTGCAGGTTAATGTGATATGTGCAATCAGGGATCATCAGTCATTCCATCATTTCCATTTCTACCACAGATGAAAGGGTTATGGAGAACATGAGTGTGCTTGGTACCTGAGAATCTCGGCTCAGGCTGCTCTTGTCTAAGGCGATGGTGCTGATCCCAGTCAAAATGATGGAGTCACTCTTTTCCGTTATGTCTCCATTCTGAAGGGAGTTTTCCGGAGTCAACTCTGCAGGAGCGAAGTGGCTGTGGCCGTGCTGAGCAGGAGGCAGACGTGCACAACAAATGAGAAAACACAGGTTTCGTTAAAGACACTGAACAATGTTAGAGTTACAGTCAAATGACCAAAAATGCTTGATATCTGCAGGGATTTGATCATGAACCCAAGTACATAAAAAGTTAAAAGATTATCAACACTATGACATTTCAAATAGTTGTCGAGTCATTTCACACAAAACCACAAAAGTGAGCATGCAGTTGCAGTTCAAACAGAGTTTATTCAAAGCTAAGCTAATGGACTGTTAACTTCATATATCATACAGACACTAAAGTGGATTTAATATTTTCATACAAATCTTGGCAAATAAAAAGCTTTTATTAAAATTTATTTCAGACTCAAACATTTTCCTTCCTACACTATAGACAGATATTATCTTTATTTTACTTTAAATATAATAAATATGAGGGTTCTATGCAACAAAGACCACTTTTCACAAAGTGTCAACTCTTTGACACTAGCGACTTTGACCCTGACGTAATATGATTATTTTAAATAATGTGCACGTCTCCCATAAAGTGTAATTTCTTGCGGCAGTCAGCAATTGGAAGTGGAGTTATCCCATAAACCTGAGCTGTGCAGTGGCACATTTACAACGGAGATACGATGATACTGTTACCGGTCTGTAATAAATGAAAAGTGGTTTAATAAACGAATAATAATAAACAGAGAAATGAGTTCCTCTGTGTCGTTACCTCGTGGTCCATCCGCAGAGCCAGTTTCAGAACCTTCTCCACAACGAACAAGAGATAAAACCCTCCGAATATTCCAACTGCATTCCCCACGTAGTTATCATGTTTGGGATCAAAGCCCAGGGCCTGTGGAGGAACAGGTAGAAAAGTTCAGTTTCTTATAAATTAACCATCTTCTAAACATTCTGTACGAGTTTCCTGAGCCGAGGTTTGATGCTGCCTCTGTCACCTCTGGTATGAGCTGAAGTACGGCGTTGGAGAAGAGCGTCCCGATGGCCAGGCCAATGAAGTAGGTCAGCACTTTGGGGAAGTAGGATTTTTTGGTGAATGGAATCAGCAGGAGGCCGAGCAGAGACGCGAGGTTGATGATGGTGACGGCCAGAAACCCGTAGCCCCACACTGTCAGGAGAGGAAGGACAGACAGCTGTTATTATTCAATCATTGTCATCATGGAGGTTCTTTGCATTTCATCTGGTGCTTTGACTTTGTTTTGGCATTTATGGCTTTTTTTGGCGGCGGCGTCTTCCTTGGATTTCCTGTTGGTGTGCAGGAATGTTCGACTGTTTGTTTTTACTTTTTATGTTTGACCGGATGTTCTGTCGCTGCTCATCCAAACCACTGATTCTTCCTCTTTTGACTGATTCGTCCTTGTGGCAACAGTGTAAAACCCTCTATGGTAAATGTAGAAGCTGGCTGGTGCCCACATTGAAGACCCTCACTGAGACAGGACCACATATGAAATCCCACCTCTGACTCGCAGATAAGTAAGAAACCATGGAGCTACAACCCTTATTTCTGGGTGAGTCACAGTCTCTGGCCTGTGGGTAACACACGAGTTACAGTTTCTCACTCACAGTCTTATTAATTATCACCAACACGGCAAGAAAGTTCTGACGCCGGACGGCATATGTTCTAAACCCATATTGGTGATAAGCATTTTATTATGTTTTGTTGAATTAGCCTCGAGTTAGCAAACTTTTGAAACAACGTTACATCCTTAAAATACAATATAATTTAATTTAATCCCGACACAATAATAAGGTTTGATTCAGTCCCACGACGTGCCACCCTTCATTCTTTTAAAATCACTGCTCATATCTAATACGACGCAGTAACCTGACAGATGTGCAGCTCGACAAAAAGACACAAAAACACTTATTTATTTACAGAGGAGACATTCTGGTGGAGGAACCAGCAGGAATTACGACCATCAGACTGAACAACAGGCACAGTTGGTTGTATCTGTGTCAACAGCCCTGAGTGTGTGACGGGGAAACTGGGAGGTCAGTGTGAGAGTCAATCCAGGACAGTGTGGAGCGTCACGGATCCTCCACAGGAGACAGGGTTTTATTTAATCATATACCAACACACCTCATGGGGGGTGTTTCTATAGACCTGGGTCGTACTCAGCTGAACCGTCTCAATATTTGACAAATGAAATACTGATATCGCGTAAATATAGACATATGATAATGTAAAATACACAGTTCAGTTCAGGTTCACGCTCAAGATTAGAAGGTAAAAGTTTTAGTGCAGTATTTGCCAAGAAAGCAAAGTTAAAAAGGAATTCCGCTGAAAGTAACTTTCATGACGATATCTGTATTGTAAATTCTTTCTGCCTCAACTGAACTAATCAAGTTGAACTATTAACTGTTTTGTCTATTGACGAGTAGTAAACTGACTATTCTATCTATAGTGTGATAATTGTTCCAGTCATTTATTAGACATCTATCATTACCTCCTCAAGTTGCTGTTTATATCCATGTCTGTCCACATTCATATAATACACATGTATGTATGTAGTGAACACTCAATGAATTTTATAAAAAGTGCGGGTTATAAAAGTGTTATTGTTAGTGAAACTCCCTCCGTGACTTCCTGATCCGTCATGTTCCCAGAACGTGAGCTCGTAGTGATCTCGGCTTGTCACATTTCACCAAGTAGATGTTTGTGCCAGGACTGGAGGGATTCCCTCCGGTGTTCCCTGAGATAACGTGTTCAGTGAATTCACCGTGACCTTGAATTTTGGCCAACACATTCTAATCAGTTCATCGTTGAGTCAAAGTAGAAACCTTTGTACCAAATTTGAAGAAATTCCTTTACGCCGTATTTTGAGATTTCGCCTTCGGGACAGTGGAACCGAAGAACAAACTGAAAACACCTGCACACCTATTTGCATTCAGCTGCCTGGAGGTTTAGCAAAGGGCCAAATATTTGCTTGTTTCAGCTTCTCCAAAGACAGGAAAGAAGATATTTGGTGATTTCTTGGTTAAACACGACATTGAACTAAAAATACTTGGGCTTTTGAAGGTTGGTCAGATAATGCAAATCATCATCTCAGGTATTTTTTCAACATTTTATAGACAAAACCAACAATAGAGAAAACCAATTAGCAGATGAGTCAATATAATATACAATATAATGTATAAATATATTGGCTGGCATTTAGTTATACCTAGAATATCGGTATAGGCATCAGTCCTCTACAAAGAGTAAACAGAAGTGAGCCGACTACACTCACTTGCCACTTTATGCTTCACTGAACTAAAACCAACAATCCAATTCAACAGTAAATCCTCTTTTCCCCAAAAGGGATCGTGTTCAGTTGTTGTTGAAACTGTTTGGATTCAAACCCACGGAGGATGTTTGTGTTGCTGTCGCGTTCATTTGCGTGACACGTTTAACTGTTATTGAAATCAACGGGAGATACAACAGAAACTTCCACGAGTCAGACGGCGTGATAATAAAGCAGATTGCAGAGGATCCTGTTTTAGAAGCGGCGCCTTGACACGTCCCTCCGTGGAGCTTTGACCACAGTTCACACTTGTCCCACGTGTGACCCACTAAACAAAGGTTTCTAACACTTGACCTCTTGTCACTTCAAAATCAAAGGGTTTTAACGCTTGGCCTCAAGATGACTTCAAAGACCGGAGCCCTAACAAAACCAAGTGGCACCATTGACCTTGAAAACGACCCCACAGAGGTGAAATACGTGGACCCCCCCCCCCCGACTCGTCACTCAGAACTGATGCCTGCTACGTCTTCAAGTTTCTACAACCAGTCAAATCATCATTTCCAGTTTCTTCGACTTAGATCCAGGATCTGAACTCGATCGAGAACCTTCAGAGACGAGTTCACAGCGACTCAGCTCTGAGGTCGGATCCGAACCCTCGACCTCAAATCTGAATAAAATGCAACTTCAGCCAATCAGTGTCCAGAATGCCAAACATCTTCATTGTTGTTTTAAGGATCCACAAGGGAAGAAACAAATATCTATGAAGATTTAAAGTCTTTTCTCCAGCATTTGTTCTGTAACTGTGGATAAAAGCACCACCAGAGTGAATTCAAGGAAACGAACCCTTCATGACCTGTGAATTATTTGAGTAGAGGGGGGGGCGGTTCTGACAAATAAAGCGGGAGGCGAGCAGCAGTGGAGATGAAGCAACTCACCAGAGTAGTCGGCCGACGCCAGGGTCTCGGCCTCAGTGTAGGGGCAGGAGGGCAGCAGCACCTGGGTCAACACGGCCGGACAGATCATCCCCAGATGTCCCACATTCAGCTGACTGACATTACTGAACCCGAAGCGGGACAAGATCTGCTCGGCCGAGAGACACTGAAGGACACAGAGACATTTGAAGATTTAAAAAAATTATTTCTAAATCTGTCTTTTGTCTAAAATCCTTTCTTCTTCTTTTTTAAATGTTCTCACATTTGTAATTTTTGCGTGTTTATTAGTCATCTTGAATGAAATCTGTTTTCTAAAGCAAGTTTTATTATTATAGTTGAAAGGGGACCGAGCATTATCTGTTAATGATGTTAATTATGAAGCTAATCATACCACAACGTAGAAATCAGTAGAGAAAAGGTTACAAAAGTGATTATATTCAGGTATGTGCATGTTAGATTGTTATTATGAAGCTTAATTCTGGACACAATTGTGATTTTAATCATTAATTTACTTCCGAAATCAAAACATATGAACTACAGCACCGAATAAAAGAGGGAACTGATACAAAAAATAATTAATAAGTAGATTAAGTAGAAACGAGTAGAGAAAAGCTAAGAAAAGTGATAATATATATTATATACGCCTGCTGGTTAAAGCTTGTAAGAGAGAATTGAGTTTTTTGATCATGTTGCATTAATTACATCTTAAAGCAAAACACATGAAGAAAATGGGAAATCAATTCAAATTAATGAGGAATTATTAACAAGGAGGCTGTAGGATAATAACACTACAAAGTAGAAATGCGAAAAGTTTAAAAAAAGTTATAATACATATTATTAAGTGTTAATTGCACAAACAGAATTGTTTATTGATCACGTTTCATCTAAAAGTAGCCACAAAGTACAAATCAGTAGAGAAAGGGTTTAAAAAGGTATTTAGGTTTATATATGTTAATGTAATGTTATTTTGAAGCTTACTTTTAATCATGTCTGCATTAATAAATAATGAAATGCATTATTTACTTCTAAAATCAAAACCTATGAGCTTCAGCACTGAAAGAAATGTGAAACCGATATAAAAAATATTAAATAATAACAATATTCATGTTAGAAATAAGCAATTAGTCAATCAATGTTTCAAGCTTTAACTACAACGTGTAAAAAAAAGTTTATATGAAACTATTCAATTAGTGGTAAAGGGATAAAAAAAGTTATTTAGGACTGAAAGCAGCAACAAGCCCATTCAGCTCCTGTAAATTAGAATGAGTATGTAAAATAACATATAAATGTAAATGCTCACATCTTGGTTTTCCAGAGGATTGTGTAGAAACACGGACTCGGACCTCCTGGCTGAGATCAGCAGCAGCAGATCCTTCAGATCGTGCGTGGAAATGGACGAGTTTTCTCCATAAAAGTGTAAAATATCCTCCAGAAAGTCGAGTCCCGTCCCGGCAGCCGGACTCAGACTCCGGGTCGAGCCCAGCAGCGCGAGGCTCAGGAGGCATCCTAAATGAAACATGTCTGCAGGTTTTCAAAAGTCTCCTCTTGTGGAAAGATGAATCTAAGAACTCTTCTCCTTCTGCTTCTTCTTCTTCTTCTTCCTCTTCTTCTTCTTCTTCACTCAGACGCACAGATCATGGTTCCTTGCTGCTGGAGCAGAGTCCGGTCCATGAGTCTGCGGGAGCACGGAGGGTTTCTCTGCGGATCTCCCTCCTGCGTGGCTCTGCGTGACCCTGCGGGGCTGAGTGAGGGGGAGGCCCGGGTTCAAAGATCACACCGCACCGTCAGGGTGGAAGGAGGGGGGGGGGGAAACAACATGGAGGTGACCAACCGCGTGCACTCACCGTTTCAATGCACACACACACACACACGCACACACACTAACACGCACGTGCATGGGAGAGTGTGTGCAGAAAGCATGCAGGTGTGCAGCGCAGATGCAGATGTGCGTCCCTTTGTTCAAGTGTGACACAGCTGGAAGTTAGAAAACCCACACACAACCATGATGATCAGTGCATGTGAGTCCCCTGTGTGTACTTTAAAGGTCCATGACGTCGCCTGGTGGCCGCTGCTGGTCACTGCAGGACAAGCAAAGCAAAGCTGTGGTGCAACAGTAAAACTGAGCAGGTCTTAAAATCACTGCTTCAGCAGCAGGGTTTGTTTCCAGGGATGGATTCACCATTAAGATAATTTACTAAACAAAAAGTATTAATACCACTGAATGATGCCTTATTTTTGTAAATGTCAATATCCCCTTTTATACCTTTAAATGCTTACAGGACTTTATTTATATAACATTTCACTGTATAGCTTTAAACCTCTATACTTTTATATATTATCACATTTGTATATATTTCCTTTAACACCTTTAACGTTTAAATTTATGTTACATTTCTGAATATATCGTACATGAAGCTGTATGAGGTCGATTTGACATAATATTGGATGTGGTATGTTCGGGATGAACATTTAGATTGTATAATATATATGCTGCTGTTTATGGTATAGAGAGATTGTATATCTGACTCGAGACGCTCTCTATATTGTTGGCAGGTCTATTGCTTCAGATATGTATGTGTGTGTGTGTGTGTGTGCATGCATTGTGTGGCTCTGTGTTTTAACTGATGTGTGTGTGTGTGTGTGTGGCTCTGTGTTAACTGAGACGTGTGTGTGACCACATGACTTTCCCCTTGTGGGATATTAATGTTACCTTGACCTTGACCTTGATTTCCTTTTATAACTTTCTATACTTTTATATTATCCCATGTGTGTATAGTTGATAAATGGCTTGAACACATTGCATCACTTGTTGTCCAAGTTAATAATCAGTTAATAAATGGATTGTGGTCCAGATGACGTGTAGCAGAAGGTACGTGGGTGAACAGTCCAGATTTACGCCCATGAATTAAAGAACGATGCCGGAGGGAGATTTCGTTCGGCCAAGTCTTCCAAAGGTTGTTCTCATTAATGGTTAACAGGTCTGCATTAAGTATTAGTGACTGATTAATGATCAGAAAAGCCCATTTAACTACATCTGATAAACCCGTTATCAGAAAGTGCTAATCTCTGATGGTGTAGCCGGTAAAAGTGGAACTCATTGTAAGTGCCCTATGAACAGTCGGCTGGAAATGCATCATATTTTACAAGCTGGTTGAATATCGGCAGGTTAAAAGAAACCTTATCTGCAACGCAACTGTTTAATTAATGCAGTGCAGTAAAATGTACATTATTTGCCTCTGAAGAAGGAGTTTCATATACTTAAATACTCAAGTACCTTAAAATTATACTTAAGTAGACTATAAGCAAATACACTTTGTCAGATTTCACCTTTGTTATCAACAGTTTCAATGGAATCGACATGATGATGCAACAAAGGGACTGAAGGGATTAAATGATGAGTCAATCGAAAGAGGGAAGAAAAGAAAACTCACTGTTCAACTCACACAAAGTTATCAGTCAGTCTGTGGCTCTGGCTGCTGTAGCTTTAAGATTTTTAACTGTTAAAACAGATAAATGATAAACTAATCAATCGACAAGTGATGAAAACAATCATTCACGCAGGATTCTGTTTACAATACAATGGAGTCGTTACTGTTTTTGAGCAACATGTGTTTATTACTTGAAATATTTCTATGAAGAGCACCGACTGGGCAGAAAAGTACTTGAATGTCAAAAGCAACAACATCTAAAAAGGATCTAAATTAAGAAGAGACACAAAACAATACATTTCTTGGATGGTACGTAAAACAACACAATACAAAAATGTCAAGTATCAAGAGTCTTTGTTCTGTTAATTATCTGAATCGTGCAAAAATGCAAAACAAACAAAAGGAAAATGGTTTCAGTGCATCGTAAACAATCATCTGCTAAATGAAGATCAGTCAAGATAACATGTCATGTCCACAACAGCAAAAAGAACTCAACAAAAACCGCTGCAGCTGATTCAAAACGCTGCTGGTGCGTCCTCACGAACACAAAAGACAGTGGATCATATTCTCAGATCTGTCTGTCGAAGAACTGACTTCAGAATGTTTTATAAAGCACTGGATGGTTTGATACTTGATCTCCTGCTACGTCAGGAACCCTCCAGTCGCCTCAGGCCTCAGGTTTGGTTCTTTGACATTTCATTCCCGTGTCTGACTGTTCATCATATTCAACATGTTTCTTCCATGTTTCCTTTGTTTCCATTACCTTCGTACCAACCTCCACGTGGATCAGTACACGTCAGTTAGAGACGTGACGGTGAGGGATCTGGAGAGTTCTGCGACGCTGGTCGGACGCCACGCATCAAAAGTGACCGACATGTTCCCAGAAGCCATCAGGAAACCGTTGGAGCTGAAGCGTCCGGGGATGTTTCCCACGTCGAGCCACACAAAGGGAGCCACGGAGGAAGAGTGGAGGGTGATGACGAGGGCGGACTCAGCCTCCTGCACTTTGGCCTGCAGGAACAGACGCAAAGCTTTGGTCCAATATCATTTACGTGCATGTTTCCTCAATTCCAAGTTATATTCTGCTTCATCGTTCTGTTGTTTTAATCAATATTTGTGCAGAAGTCAGTAAAGTTTCTGTTTTCACGCGGGGACTCACTGTGATGTTTGGTCTCTGGAGTCCCTCAGCGTCTTTGGGTGAGCACAGGAAGTGGTGGTTGCTGGGACCCTGCCGGCCACTGCCGTCCTCCAGGTGGAAGGTGAGCAGGCAGGTGGTCCGGGTGCAGCGTCCACATCCTGCCAGCAGGGCGGCAACAGGCTGCTTAAACACTGCCACGGCGCTGCCTCCGGGGACCAGGAGCGGGTCGGACTTCAGTGTGCACACAGGATCTGGACGAGCCCAGGAGAACACGGTCACCTGAGCCACAGAAGAGTAAAGCAACGAGTTAAAAAACAAAAAAACATATACAGATACAGTTTACTATAGAACACGTACCACCGCCCTGAGCTTCAGGTCGTGACTCAGGTCGGAGACGGCGTAGATGAACAGTGTGTCTGCGTCCTCGAAACCAACAGGAAGGACGGGGGCGAAGAAGCTCTGAGCAAAATAATGAAGCATTTTCCACTTCCCACCAAACTCTGCACACAGAAACAACGAAGGGAATGATATGTAATTATTTCCCCGACACTGACCTCTAATCTAATTATCTATAATGCAATGAACAATGTAGTTTCTGTAACTGCTGAGTATCTGTTCGCTCACCGATTGATGACCAGGAAGGCGCCTGCCAAATATCATTGAGCTGCCAGTAGAGGGCGCCCATGGTTTGACCTTTGCCCTCAACGATCTCGGTCCGACTCCGCCGATAAAACTCCGTCTGAGTCTTCACACACTGAGCCTGCGTGACCTGGAACAGACACGTGATCGTTACCACATGTAAACAGTGTTGAGAACAAAACTAAATGAAGCTGACAGGACAGTGGCCCATTTAGAAATCATGTAAACCATATTACCAGATTACAATTGCTGTTAATGTTTAAACCACAATCTCATATTGTAACTGGTGCAAGTGAGGCTAAAACAATTTACTTCATATACTGCAGGGTACATTATTACACTCACAATAAAGCCTTCACTAACATATCATAATTTATGATGCATTATTAACCTGACTCTGCAAAGTAACTGATGGCAAAACACACATACGCACAATTAATGAAATTAGACAGAAAATACACAACAACGTCTGTGCAAACTTTTTGTTTTGTGAGTTTCACCTGAGAGATGTACAGAGTGTCCGTGAATCTTTTCAGGGGATCAGTGGCGTTGGGCAGGTGGAAGTGAAAAGCCGCCTGCAGTAACATCTGCTGGTTCCCGTCCCCGTGATGCTGACGATGGGACGTGAAGTCACTGTCGTAGCTCCAGTCTTCTTCCACAGAAACCTTAAGCATCACAAAAACAGTTAAAACTCCATTTATTGAGCCCAGGAAAACAAAACACTGCTGGAAGGTTTATTCACTAACCGGCTGCAGAGTGGAGAAGGAGGGCCAGGACTGGAAACCGTACTCAGAGGCGAAACGCGTTCGAGGGAAAGTCCGCCAATCCCAGCAGTCAAGGAGGTAGCTGTAGAAGTGAGTGTCCCCGTAGTGCGGGTCATAGGGATCCTCTGCCACCCAGCCCTCCCGCTCCGATTCAGCCCCGTTCGTCGGACTGGACACGAGAAACGGTCGACTCTGGTCCTCCTGGAGGAGAGAACTGGCTTTTATGGGCTTATAGAGGGAAGATGGCTGAGAATTAATGGTTACGCGTCAATCTGGAACATTTTATAGACAAATCACTCACTTCTTGTACAATCTTCCTTATGTTGTTGATGTACAGCGTCACATAGTCTCTGGTGTACGTGGGCCTCTGGGAAGCCGGGATACTGAACCAGTCTGTTGCCAGAGCCGCTTCGTTTTCATTGTTACCGCTCCAGATGATTATCGAGGGGTGAGACTTGAGCCGTCGAAGCTGGTGAGTAAGAATAACACATTTAAAATATCAGCTTCAAAATTAGTTTGATGGTTCACAGACTTGGAATAAGGAGAAAAGTGACTTTACGTGAGAAGGCAAATATCAGAGTCTGAATGTTCCAGACATTTTACTGTTGTTGTGACCTTTAAAATCTCCTGTTGTGTTCCGAGTAAGAGAAAAGGCAAACTATGGAAAATGTCTGGAGCCTATTTGCTTGAATTTTCATATCTAAAAACAGCTCGACAGACTACAGGCTACACAACAGCTCAACACAGTGATAGACTTTGTTTTTTCCCTTCATTAAAACCACTCCATCACTTGGACACGGAGTCCAACAGGATTAGTCACCATGTGTGGCTGCAGGGGGCGCTGTTGCTCAGTAAAAGTCACATAGTGTTGCTTTAAGACACAGTAAACTGATCCCTACATGTTGTGTTTATTTATCGGTGTATTTTTCACACGCATGTCTCTACAGTTTCCAGATATGACCTTTTCTGAACCATGAAAAATAATATTAAGGAATGAAAACGTCACTCACCTGCTGGACGACCTCTTCTCTGACTGTCTGGATGAAGTCGTCCTCAGTGGGATACATGGCGCAGGCAAACATGAAGTCCTGCCAGATCTAAAGACGCATATTTAAACACCGTGAGCTTCCATCTGTTCTACAATATGTTCATGAGTCACAGAGCGAAACCAAAATCTCTCAGGAATGTGGTCATAAACGTCCATTTGTGAGTAAAGGACATGCAACAGTGATGCTCGAGGAGGAAATGCATTTATGGAAGATTTTAAAAGAAGTATTTTTCTATCAACATCATTATAATTTCAGAATCGAAATCACCAGAGGATGAGAGCGGGTACCATGATTCCAAGTTCATCGCAGATACTGTAGAAAAGATCCTGTTCATAAACTCCTCCCCCCCACACCCTGAGCGTGTTCATGTTGGCGTCGACTGCCGACTGCAACAAGTTCCTGACGCTGCAAAACAAACAAAGAGAAGTTGGCTTCAAAATTCAAATCAGGAATGTAAAAGTAGAGGAACAAGATTTGTCCTGTGATTCAAAGTCAGAAAACAATCTGCACAAACACGCGGAGAAGCTTTTCAAAATAAAACTCACACATCAGGGGAGATCTGGTCCTGGAAGGAGTGAGCCGGGATCCAGTTGGAGCCTTTGAGGAAAATTGGTTTCCCGTTGATGCGGAAATAAAAACTCAGACCTGGAGACCCGACGACTGGTTCCTGGATCAGTTCCACTGTTCGAAAAGAAACCTGCAGGAGGCGTTAAACACATTAAACCCACTGGAGTGTACATCGCTTCCTATACAGCTTTAGTGACACAAAGGTGTTATGATTTTATAACAATTTAATTCAGTCTCTAAATCACTTTTAACTCCTCTGTCATACTAATGGAAGCAATCCCTAATGGTTGAGCCCATAGAGAATACAGACAGACACGTCTCCTCCTGTTAGAGGAGGAAGTAGAGGAGATCCTGCAACCTGTCTGTTTTTGGCTCAGAGGTTTATCATCTGAATGGACATAGACAGAATCAAAGTGGTGTTGATCCGTAATGAGCTCTGACCTTGGACTTTGTATCCAGGATTAAAAGTCCATCCTGAAATCCTCGGACACTGAGCTGGTAACAGGGCTGGTCCCCGTGTGTGCGGGGCCACCACAGCTTCACCTCGCTGCTCTGGAAGTAGAAAACATTCTTAAAACCTCGGTACCATCAACATGCTTCAGGCAATAATACACTCACAGAAATAAGATCTTCATTTACACACAAAGCTGCAAAGATAGAGGTATTATTATTGAGGTAATTTCCTGTCCAACTTACCGTGTTTATGTGTAAGATGAAGACGTTCTTGGTTTTTCCAGAGACAAACTGTGTCTGGAAGCTCTGCTCCGAGTCCAGCTCAGGTATGGAGAGACAAACTTGTCCGTTCGTTGTCTGAACTGCGTCAACAAGAAGCTCCACCTGGACGCTCCACTGAGAGAGGCTGGAGTCTGGAGACACCAACAGATCAACAAGAGAAAGACAGAAACTACATTATTCATCCAATTCATGTAAACTTGGCTGAGATAGAGCACCACGGGGAGAGAGACCATTTTGAAAAGGTATCAGTTTATCAATTTTAGGCCGGACGTAGTTAAGGTTTTCAGGAATTTATGTCGAGTTAATCCTCAGTATGTGAAGAACCAACCCCTCAGCCATATCACTTTTCTGTGTTCTTTAATCAATAAAAGGTTTAGATAATGCAGTTGTGATAATGGACGTACTGTACAGAGGGACAGAGGAAACCTGGACGAGCTGCAGGACGTCAAACGCCTCCACACAAACCCCCTTCCACAGTCCCATGGTCGGGAAGGAAGGCCCCCAGTCCCAACTGAAAGAGCTTTGCTCCTGCAACACAACACTGAATATGTAGCTGCACAGTGATATAAACAGTGTAAGAGACTTTGTTTTGTTCATTTATTAAAAAATAAAAACTATAACGGCGTTCAGGAGATCAAGATAATCCTCATTTTTGCACCACAAATATCCTTTTTTCTGTTTTATTAGTTTAAAAAAACCCAAAGCGTAAAAAAACTGCACAACGTACGTACTTTCCTGATGAAATTGACGTGACACACTCCCTTCTGAACATCTGGAGGACACTCCGGAGGAACTCGGTAGGCAGAGTGAGCTTCCCTCCGCTCAGAGGCGTAAAGAACCGGAGACATTAAACCGACCTGCAGCACATTAACCCCGTCCCTCAGCAAGTCCCTGACCGAGAAGTCCTGCAGATCAGACAACAGGTGACACTGGTTCACACGAGAGGAAGGAACGTGTTTACACTGCGACTCTTCATTTCAACGTACATATCTGCGAAACATGTTGTCCGTGCTGCCCACAGCGACGCCATTGAGCCGGATTGATGCGACGGTGTCCACGCCGTCAAAGGAGAGAAGGACCTTCTGCTTGTTCCTGTTCCAGCAGAGCAACACAGGTGAGTCCGGATCAGGAGACAGAAAATACTTTTAAACATTAAGATAAATCGTCACACTGACCTCACTCGGGCCGACACGTTAAATGCGGTCGTGTACGTCCAGTTTTCTAAAGCAATCCACTGATAAGTCACATCATTGAACCTGAAGTATGGGTCCTGAAAAAAGAGGAAAAGGGTTTAACTTTTTTTTATGTAACATGGAAAAGAACATAAAATCTGGTGAAAATAGGTATAATTTAATATGATTTATTAAATAGGTGCATTTTATTGCATCTATTTACCACCAAATGTTTACTGTCTCTCTCTCACACACACACACACACACACACACACACACACACACACACACTGGAGACTTATCTTAACCATAGTTACAACTTGGCTAATCCGAGTGTTAACCTTAACCTAAACCTTCAAATTAACCTGAAAACACGTCTTCGCTTTTAAATTCAATCATTTACACTTGCTTCATGTCCCCATAAGGAAGACACGTCCCCATAAAGTGACTGGGTTAACAGATTTAGGTCCCCACACTATGAGTTATACCTTGAACACACACACACACACACACACACACACACACAGGAAAGAGTAACTGAGAGCAACACTGATCAATAGTCGATCATTTAATGCTGCAACTATAATAGATTTCATGTTAAGTCTGCATCAGAAGTAAAACTGAAATTAAGATTCATGTACCTCTGACTGATTGATTGATTGATTGATTGATTGACTGACTGATTGGTTCCTACCTGGATGACTCCCTGCCGCTGCAGAGCCGAGTGGACACATCCGGGCACCTGAGCAGCCAGTGACACGGAACCGTTGGAGTTTGACAGACTCCATTTCCCGTCCAGACTCAGAGACTCCGGAGAACATCCGGATAAAACTCCGACAAACAAACACAACAACCCGCCGAGAGTCCGAGGACACGTGTGCCCGCTCGCAGTCATAGCTCCAGCTCTGTTCGCGACATCGTACGTGAAATAAAACACGCAGACAAAAAAAGAAACCCGAGGGGTTTAGTTTTTGTTGCGTTCACTGCCTGAGGGAGCACTTCCGTGTGTTGTCATGTGACCTCTGTCGTGTAAGTCATGTGATCAGAGTACAAGCACGAGGGACACGTCTGGCGCGAAAGTTTCTTTTTCTTTTTCTTTTATTTGTCCCAATCAAACTATATTTACTTTCGTGTTAACAAGAAAATATAAATAAATTCATATTTATATTTAAACTGCCACAATGTGACAGAGAAATATGGTTGTCATCAGAAACCGTGATGTACCGAGCTATTCTTTAACACAAGTAAATATACGACTTTTCTATGTTCAATAACTAGAGTGACCCCCAGTACAGTGCATGGCTCCACCTATGCATAATGTTGTTATTGTAAATTCTGATCCAAATTTAGTTTTATTTGAAATGATCAAAGACGCATCAAAGCCGTTTTTAGCTTCTGAATCCACATTATCGAAAAGGTAAACTACAGATGAGCGGTAGTTGTAAGTTTCTCAGACTACGAAGCATTAAAATCTGCTAGATACACACACACACACACACTTCAGCCTGTTTAATGTTTGATTTCCTTTGGGGATCAAGATCTGTGCATTATACCCAGAAACATTAACAAAAATGTCCTGTGTTGCCATCTTAACAAGTAAACATTCCTGGATCTGCCCATTAAATTGAATGCGTTCTTTCAAGGCCTCATCCCTTCACTAAGTTCAGCAAAATTCAGTTTGGTAGTTTTAGTGTAATCCTGCTGGCAAGTGAACCAACAGAGAAACAAGGTTAAAACATAACCTCTGAACTTCTTTCTTAAGCAAAAATCAAACCATCCACATGCAGCCCAAAGATAGTTTTCTATTGATAAATTTAATTATCGTTACCACTCAATCAAAATAAGAAATTTCCCCAGTTTTCCAGGAACAGCAGATTTAACAAAACAGACATTTGATCTTTATACACGTATGAAAACATTATATAAAACACAAACACCAAACTTAAACATTCTCTCTAAATGAAAAGCAAAACAACTCCGTTCTCTTTATGGTTTAAGTAACTTTATTGAAGGGAAAACTAAAAAGAAACAGAGCCACAAGTTGATTATCAACCATCAGCTTTGTGTCAATATTTTAGGGCTACAAGAAGACAGTGTTCAAGTGGGCATAAAACTAATTGCTCATCTACTGGCTTCTAAATAACAAAAAGAAATAGAAAGCCTTTGAGGGGAACCAAATTTTTTCCAACCATTCAGCCTTACAATCCACTTAATTTGCAGAAACATCAGATATAATAGCCTACCTTTATTAACATGCATAAAATACAACATTGAAGTTCTTATATTTTGTTTCCTTAACATTGATATATACTGCTGTGCTTCTCTGTACACACACTGATAGTGGAATAAGATACACTTCTTTCCTCAGGTAATAAATCCCTATGCTAATGATCAGAAGAACATACTGACGTCACACCAGTTTCGCTCGTCTTTCAGAGAGAAGGCATTCCCCGTTTCGGATTTGATCACTTTCAAATAATGGCAGACAGATTTTTTTTTTTTTTGCCAATCGGAAACCTTGAAACTCATAATTTTTTACGTTACAGCCCAAGACAGGCTTCTCCAGAAACGCTGAGGAACTCAGCTGACCTCAAAGTAAACATCGACCTCGCAGGATCCAGCCGGTTTCCCCCCTTCGGTCGTCATGGGGCTGATAAGCTGTTCAGCATCAGGAGACCAGTTGCATCAGATTCTACTACGTGTGTGCAGAGTAAATGACTACCATCACCAAATCTGGGTTGAAAAACTCTTACTGGTGCATGCTCAAGCTGAGTGTTCAGAACCATGGTGATTTTTTTTTTTTTTAAATCCGTTCAAAATGGGAATTGAAACCTCACAGAAACTGGCATGTGTCCTAGAGAGAAAACACTATCTTCTTATGAGCACGCAGGTTGGGGGAAAGGAGGGTAAAATGCTCTGATTAACAAAAAAAGTGAAAAAGAAGAAAACAGAATCCTGGAATTTTAAGTTTGAATCAGCGACCACATTTTCCACCAGCTTCCTGGACGATGCCATCACATTGCGTATTTGGTTGTCCATTCTTTTGCCATTCTGGTGTATCTGCAAGGAGGGGAAACCAGAGGGGGAATTAGAAACTCTCAAGCCTATAATTCAAACAGGTTTGATTTTACCACATGCATCGGAGCAAAGTGCTTTTTAAAAAAAAAAAAACAACCAGGCAAGCAGAGACTGCACAAGTATACTGGACACGTCATGCACAAGTTTCTGGTTATTAAAATGTCTTTGTGCTTACACACCAATACCTCGAATTTTGGTCAGAACAAAACCTCTTCATGCAAGAGTTAGTGGCTACATGTACATGCACAGACAATCTGCTTCTAACCCAGGTATTCAAATAATCTGATTATTGGTTGGTCGACGTTTATTAAACTACTAGAAAAGGGAATAATTACACATATATTCATATTAGGAAAAAGACACTGGGTGTTAAATCTTTTATCCCATTTGTTTTAATAGAAGAAGCAGCATTGATTTGGTTCAGCTGCTCCTTTGACTCCTGACTTATGTTTAAGTGAAGACACCTCAACTACCAAATATTAAACTTTGTACTTTCAGTTATGTTGGCGCAGCTGCAGAAATGTGCTGATTAGATGACTGGCAGATAGGAAACAGTCGCTAGTTTGATGGCTGACGAACAATTCACTACATTTTTTGAAAAAGTGGCAAAAACAATTCATGTTTAGTTTTTTGTCCTTGTGGGAAAACTCATTTCTAACTTCTCAGCTTCTGTGTTGATTGTTTGAAGTTTTTTATTTATTTATGACAAATGTTTATTTAAATTTTTTTGCCTAGCATCTGAAAAACTGTTTTCGGGAACCCGGCTCATATTATTCTTCCTCTGCTCGTCTACAGTTTGTCATCACTGCTCACGAATGCAGCTTGTTTTGGCAGCCGACCATAGGCGTGTCCTTAAGTGCACCGCTGAAACTTTTACAATGGTCCCTGCTGACAACTGCGTCACCTTGAAACACTAACTAAATTAAAAAAGGAGACCAATTACCTGTGATGATCGCCAGACTGAAGCTCATCTCAGGTCATGTTGATTGTATTCTTTTAAACTCGTGTTATGATGTTAAATGGTCAGAAATAACGTTTTCTGGAAGATGTGGTCACAAGTTTTGCTTTAAATATGTCGTAACTTAGATGAAAGTGACTACTTAGGTCGTAAGGGTCTTACAAGGTTTAGGTAGATTTCCATGCCACATTTTGTACATAAGGACGATATCCCATTAGTATTTAGAAATGTTTTAATTATAAATCTAATCTTTTGCTTCTGATTCTATCAGTTTTTGTGCATTGAAAGACTTCAACCAATCAGATCATACAGATGTTAAAAGGCCTGTATTAGTGATACCCCAGAATCCTCAAGAGACCATTTCCCCTGTGGTCCGACGCAGAGATTATTTACAGCAACACACCTGAGATTAGTACAACCACAAATCTGAAACTGCCGTAGCTTTCTACATAACAGAGATCTAAAGCCTCTGGTTATGCCAGTCAGACCAGAGCACCAAAAACACAACCAACCACTCCAACTGCACTACCCAAGATGCAGCGGGGCCTCACCCTAAAGCATGGCATACTTCGCCGTCCACTCCTGAGCTAATTTATTGTACCTGACAAGAGTGAAACTAGATAAATATATAAATACACACTTACTTCTGACTATCTGTTTTGTAGATCCGTGCGATCTCTGGCACTAGTGGGTCGTCAGGGTTTGGGTCACATAGGAGTGAGCAAATGGAGAGAAGAACTGCGAGAAACAGAAAACAGACGTTAAGACTAATTATTCTTGACAAGTTTTTCGTTATCCACATTTTGAATAACTACATCATGTTTAATACTTATTCTGTTACTGTGTAGCATAAAAAACAAATAAAAATAAAGTTTAATATGAAAAACTGTGCAGACTGTGTGTTAATCAATATAAAATTGTATTTGTAATGTTGAAAAGAAGCACAAACACAAAAGCAGTGTAAACTTAAAGGAAATAAAACACCTGCCAAAGTCCATGTGCGGCTAAAAAACATATTCAAATGATTTGACTACTTTTATAATCTTTTGTGTTTTGTCTTGTGTGTAGAATCTGTATCGATCCTTTAAACTCAACAGTAAAACCAAAGTAAAGGTTATTATTCTGACAGTTGTGTTGTTATGCTGGTGAACCTATGGTCGTGTGTTGTGACGCTTCATTATGTGTCCATCAAAAACTAAATTATTAATCCACCGTGATAACTGACAAAGTTGCTGTGAAGAGCTCAATGTGTCTCGGTTGACGATCCATACCTTTAGAAATAGTAAGTGCAGGAGACCACTGTGATCTGAGAATATCCAGACAGATACTGCCGTTACTGTTAATATTTGGGTGGTAAATTCTTGTTGTAAATGCAACCTGAAAAACAGAAACACAGAAACAAGGAAACACACACGTCAGTGGGGAGAAGTTAGATCAGGCCGAATGACACACCTACTCCCCAGGTGTCATTCCTATAAACAAGGCAGTGACATGTGATGCCTCTGACTATTATCTTCTGGAATGACAGGTATTAATTCATAAGGGTGGTGACACCGAACAGTATCACTGTTGTTGTTGTTAACCCAGACATTTGAATCTGAAGAACTCACGTTAACATGTAACAGACAGTTGTCCTGTGTTTTAGCGTAAACAGTGTTTCACCCCCCCCCAGTTCCAGATGCTGCCCATACGCCGGCCATTATTATCATCCGGCAAACAAGACAAAGAAAACCCTGTGTCAGGTGTGATCAACCACACGACTTTACCTTGGGGGGTTTGAAGGGGTAGTCTGTTGGGAAATGAATTGTCAGGAAGAAAACTCCACCCTGATATGGACTGTCAATCTGGGAGGAGAGAAAAAAGAAATAATGACTTTAATAAATGTCTTTGTGTGTGGATTTAAATTAGAAACACAGCAACTTGTTTATCAGGAAGTCTGTACTTACAGGTCCCATGATCGTGGCCTGCCAGTGAAACACTGCAGAGAACAGAAAGCAAAAGTTAGACAGAAAGGTCAAAGATGTGATCGGACAGGATCTGCGCTTGTATGAAGACCAGGATGTAGCTTGTTTAGTTGGTTTTTAGAATAAAAATCACTTTACTGTTTCCACCACCTCCAAATAGCAATCATCACATTGTGCAAGGCAGCTCACATCGAGCCCAGCTGCCAACAAGGCAACTTTACGAGCTGCCACATTTCTGTCGATCACGTAAACAGAAACTTAAGCCAATTATTTTAAACTTGTCAATCTGCCAGCGTGGAAATGTTTTATCTTTTCCAATGTGATAATCTGATGCTGCTTTTGTCCTGCGTGATAAGTGTATCTGTGGATGGCGACCTCTCGGTCCAACAACAACATGTATAAGACGTCATCTTAACTGTGGGAAATCAAACCAAGATGTAGACACAGACAATGAAAAACAAAAAACATTTGAGTTCCAGCACTCACTGTCATCACCCACTGGGCCGGCCGAGCACTGTGCCGGGGGGTCACGAGCCAGATCATTGAGCTCCTGTAATGAAAAGAGGTTTACAACAATCACCAATTAAGACCACTGTGATCCTCTGAGAGGAAAAACAACGCAAATCTTAAAATACATGTGCTGCAACGACGAGGAGGAAGAGGAGGAGGAGCGGGCGCTTTTTAAAAACATATCGGGGTGTAAATATCAGCATGGAAGGAAAATGCCAAATGACAGGTTGTGTGCTTTATTTCTCAACAACCGCCCCCCCCCTGCAGCTGGTGTTGTTATCTGCTGCCACTTCAAGATCAACTCTGACCAAGGAGTCAGGGAGTGCGCCTGGGTACAGATGAGACCTGTAAGCACACACACACACACACACACACACACACCACACACTACACACGAACTGTTATTTTTAGGTAGGCAGCTATTTCAGAGGAGCGAGGTGGAAGCCGCTGCCCCACCCGGGCCCTTCTCACTGTTTCATAAGTTCAGTGGAGGAGATTCACGTCAACAGCAGGAGGGGATGAAGTTCACAGCCCCGTCAGGGGGTGTTGATCTCATCTCATCTGCCGCCGCTGCCTCCATTTCAGTGGCGGAGGACACACTGTGCCGTGCTCGGGACAAATGGGTTACGACCACATACCAAGGAAGTGTCTCACGAACACAGCGCTGATCCACTGCCCGATATCATGAGTCATGAGTTTCGGTAACGTCGTAGTCGTCGTGTTGTGAAATAATTCACACAACACACGACTGAGTTGGGGGACACACGAAATCCAGCGTGAGGCTACAATTAAAGGTGTGTGTGTGTGTGTGTGTGTGTGTGTGGAGGGAGCAAAGTGTTGGGCAATGCTCGAGGCCTCGTCTCTGTGCCGAGCCTGGAAAGTGAAACCGTTAATGTTCCCCAGCTAGTCCCCAAAGCCCGAGCGGGGTCTCAACCCGCCTTTAGCCGAGTCAAAGACCCCCATCCACCGGGTGGTTGCCCCCTGCGTGTTAAACACAACCTCCGGGGCGGAACTCTCCGTCTAACGGGCTCCACCGCCGCGCTCCCAACCAGGGGCAGCGGCTCCGGAGCTAACGCCTGTGGGGAGGCTAGGCGCTGCGGAGCTAGCGTGCGAACGACGCGGTGCTCTTACCTTGTGGATCCGTTTCAGGGCCATCGTCTGTCGGTGGTGTGCGCTTCAATCCGAGGAAGGGGGGGGTTCCGGTCCGAAGGGGGCGATGGGGGCGACCCCGATGTGCCAGGATGAGCCGCTGCCGGGGGGGGTTTAACAAGCGGACGCGAGGTCAACTCCGCGGCCTTTTTCCTTCTCGGGGGGGGGCTAGCGGAGTTGGCTAACGGGGCGAGCTAACGGGGCGAGCTAACACTACGTATGCGCGGTGGTAACAAAGCTAGCTGGCGGTCCGATCCACCGGGCGATGCGGTGTGAAGTCCTCGCGTTTTCCCCGCTGGGTCTAAGGCTCGTTATCTGGTGTCCACTCGGGATGATCCGTGTCCCCTCGCTGGAGGCTGAGGAAGCGCGTGAGCCAGGTGAAGTAACCCGGGCGACAAAGCTCCTGTTCCGCTGCTGTCCGTCGGTAGCTCCGGTTGTAGCCCACTAGCGGCGGAGCGGGTGTATGAGACGATTTATGGCTGAAGGAGGCGCAGCGGCGGCGGAGGGACGGAGCGGATGTGATGGAGGATTGGTGACGACACGCGCGCAGCGCAAATACACACACCTATAAACGTACCCACAAACAAATACACGCACACTAACACACAAACACTTATACACATGAACACACACACCCTAACACACAAAGAGACACACTAACACACACACACACACACACATATATATATATATATATATATATATATACACACACACACACACACCTATGTACACATATATATATATATACAATATACACACACACATCACACTAACAAATACACACACATATACATATATATACACACACAAACATATTCACACACACACTAACAGATACACACACAAACATATTCACACACATACATACACAGAGAGACACACATATGCACACACACAAACACAAATATGTATAAGCACACATACATATACACACAGAGACACACTCACACATATATACAAAGAGAGAGAGAGAGACACACACACACATACATGCATATACACACACACACACTCACACACACCCACACACACCCACACAAACAGGCCTGTCAGGACACGTCAGATTTTAATTGTTAACGGCTCTAATTCAGATGTGATTCATTTTCTAAATATGTGTCACATTAGAAATGTGTCATCATGTTCAACGTGAACACAAAATATTCTCTACTTCTGTCGTAGTCAAACATACTTTTTATTAAATTGATTTATTACATTGCCTTTCTTTTATATTTTGTATTCTCTTGTCAGTCTGATCCGCCTGCTTCTGTAACAACTGAATTCCTCCTGTGTGTGGATCAATAAAGTTTTATCTTATCTTAAGTTAATCAATCAAATGTTTATCTGTGTAGGCCACACTTTGTCTCTTAGGGATAAACAAGGTGCGACATCCTGTTAACCCTCAACACTTGTGTTTCATATTTACAATAATATAAATTGCACATGCAGGAGCGGGACCAGTTCCCATTGGAGTCTGATGCTGGCCACATTCTGCCAAACCCAAAAAGTGGATCAATGTTATGGATCGATCTTAGCTGAGCTTCTCTATTATTTTTGACTTTAACATTTTAAACACTTGACTTCTTGACTCTTCTTCTTTCAGCGCTTCAATTTAACCTCTTACCATATTTCTTATACAATAATATCACTATATATGTTCACACCTGCAATTTCAGCTGATATTGAGTTTACACTTCTAAATGAATATCTCATTAAAGTCACTGCACCGCAAACCTGGAGCTGCGTAAAATCTCAGTAGATGAATACTGAACACGAGAGGAACATGAGTCACATTCAGTCTCCAGGTTATTAAAAAGTTTAATTTGTTATGTTTGATGAAGTATAACAAAAACCAAGACTTCAATTTTTTACACCATTTCTTCTACAAAAATGTAAGTTTTAAAAGAAAACAATTAACTGTGTTTGGTTTCAAATAAAAGTTTGAGTTATCAACAAAAATACAAGTTTTTAACAAGGTGCTCTGCCAGGGACTTGTTTTTAAAATATGTCCTTCAACAACCATGAGCATGAATAGCATTTTATGATTATGACACTTAATAAAAGATGATTATGAAATTACACCGTGTTGTCAAACACCGTATCATCTCCAAATCCACAAACCAGCCAGCGCTGTCCTCGCTGGAAGCTACAGACATAATATTCATGTCAGCCTCACTGTGAACCAGTCAGGATTTTTAACACAGAGCCTACAGTAAAACAAAAAGAAAAGTACATGTTCACAGCTGTGATTTAATACTGGGAGACAGAGACTGTTGCATCACAACAGGCTGATTCTGCTGAACTGCTGGAGCTTTTTCCTTTTTGCCACATTGCTTGCACAAGAAATGCTTTACATTAGAAAATTAAATAAAAATAAATAAAATTCAATTTAAGTCAAGTTTTTCCTTGTAACCTGCTCAAATATTGTTGCAAGGTAATTGCTTTATAGTTAAACATGATTTCTAATAATTATTTATATATTTTTTTTTTACAATTGTACAACAAGGGTATTAATTTCACCTAATTTCGTCTCCCTATTAAATCCAGATGCACGTTATGGACTAAACTGAAGCACATTCATTACACTGTCTGGTACAAGATACAGATTCATTTTCTATTGGTTCACAGAGAGAAGGCAAATGTGTTTTATTCCCCGTGATAGAGGGTCACCATTTCCCACTCTGAGACCCTTCAAGGCACTGATGCAGGGCAGTCAGTCACTGAGATCTGTGCTTGTGCAAAGAGAAGGTGGCGTCCGGCGGAGGACAGCCGCGGGATGTGTGGGACAGGTTCAGCCTCTCAGGATCTGAATGTGTACCGTTATCCTTGACGACCGTGAGGATCATCAATGCAGAGTTCTGAGTCTTCACGGGAGGTTTCACAAAAGAACAAGGCTCGTATTACGTGGGACGGCCTCTCGATTCTTTATCAGCATTGTTTAATTCTGGTAAATCGAGGTCTTTACACAATGGATGTGTCCCATCACAGCCGTCATGACTACCACTGCCATTTTGTGTCCCTCTAAGACAAAAACTAGCACCGTCTCCAAGTCCTGCTCCGTTAGAGTCACATTGCTCCTCCATTGCATTCATGTCATTAGGAGTCGACAGCAGTGGTGAGTCCGTCACATTCTCCTCACCTGCGCCGTGCATGTCGGGAGGAGAGGTTTCCCCTTGGTGCACATGGGAACTAGAAGGCTCCGCTGAAGACCAGCTGGACGATGGGTTGACAAATCCAACAAAGTCTCCATTGGAGCTGAACCGAAGACCTTGAGCGGCCTCTCTTTGTAATTCAACCGGTTGATCTTTATCTTCTGTGTCACAAGCTCCACCCTCTGACCTTTCCCTCTCCTCCTGCTGCTCGGCGGGATCAGGAGTTGCGTCGTCACTGTGAGTCTCTTGCGGCACGTTGTTGTCTGGGTTTTGAAACTCATGTCGTGCAAACAGATCTGGACCTGCGTCTCTCTCGGCCGCAGCGTCACCCGAAGCCTCGCTCTGACCTGGCGGGGTGGGTCTGACCGTTTGGTGGCACATGGGACAGGTCTCCTGCACGTACAGCCACTTGCGGAGGCAGTTGCCGTGAAAGAAATGTCGACAGTATGTGATCACACCAGAGCTCATTTCCTGTGAAAAGAGACAAAGGGACTTGATAACAATACCTGGAGAGTATTGGCTTAATGCTGCACACGGACACTGTGATTACGTGTTACCAGAAGGTTATAAAAGAAGTCGTAAAAGAAGGAGTAACATGTAATCAGGGTTTCTGAAGTCAATGGTGTCAAAGGCCGTGTGCACATGTTTATGTTTTTAACACATGAGAGATACAAAACTGGAAGAATATAAATATCTGAGGATGAAAACAAGTTACCATACACGTAGAAGACGCAGAAGATGTCACCTGAGCTTTTGCCAATGTCAAAGTGATGTAATCAAAAACACTGTGCTTTCCGTATCTGAAGTTATACGTCATGACCTGCTTCCTGGTTATCACCCCTCGTCTAAATGTTCTGGAAATGTTCGTAGTTTATTGTGAAATATGAATATGTTATTATGTCAAGTTCTCATTTATCTTTAATGTTATTTTATATTTTGTGTCCTTGTAGAATTCTCTCTGTCCTATTTAGCTTTTGCACAAATATTAACACACATTTATTAATTGTGAATTGGCTTTTTTAACATCACAATCTCTTTTATTTTGTCATTATTCATCATTTGTATATTTGCTTTCTTACCTCTCAGTCTGTCTCTGTGCTGCTGTAACACAAATCACATCCCTCAGGGATCAAAGTCTTATCTTATCTTTTTTTTTTTTTTTTAAAGGACAATGGAAAAGTTCTTGAACCAGGAAATGGTGGAGCAAACTTTTTATCTGTACCTGTTCCTTGTTACATTAGTTCCTGTTTAGTTATAAAAATGTCTGCAAGTTTATGTTCTGGACTTTGTGTCCTGGACAGAAAACAAGTCCTCGAGCAGAAAAGATGAGATCAGTCGACTTTCACAAAAAACAGACTTTCAGGCTGAGGATTCCTTCCTGCACTGTGTCGAGAAGAGGTGGAGCTTAACAGGAAATACTGGAACCACAACCTTCAAAAGGGTACAGGAAGTGTTAAGCTGTACATCTACGCAGCGCTGTGTGTCATGTGAGCCACATACAGACTGTGGGCCTGTTTAGTCGCATCTCTTTGACAGTTACGACAGCCTTGCCTGAACTCTCATTCAAATCTAATTGGTCCCGAGATTTTTGATGAGCAAAAGCTGAAAATGTAGGCAGGTCCAAACGGTGGTTTTGATTTACACGTCTAACTCTGCTTTGTGTCACATTACAGCTCTTTGTAATCATGATCGAGAAACAGGAAGTAAGACAGAAACTGAGCAAATAAATAAATAACAGATTTCTATTTCCGATAGAATCCATACGTTTGAAAGTCAGTCATTAAGAAAATACCTGGTAGAGCTTTGAGCAACAATTTTAAGATTATAACCAACAGTAAGAAAACACTTAATCATCTGTTTTACTTCTGTTGTGTGTCTTAACACTGTTGTGTCATTTATGTGCAAATAAAAACTAGATGCCAGTTCATGAAGGTTTTCACAAGAAGTACAGTGAGATTTAAAGTTAAGTAAAATATTCTGGCTTTGAATTCTCTCCCTCCAGTGACCCGGCCATGACAGTGTGACTGACCTGGAAGCAGATGGAGCAGACGTCGTTGTGTTGCTGCAGCTGCTGAGCCGTCGCCCTGGGGAGGGAGTTGATCTTCTTGGCTGCTTCCTGTCTGAGCAGGAAGCTCCTCCAGCCGGACTGACCCCTGAGCCAAACGTTGAAGTATGAGTGGATGATGATGACAGAGGCGCCCATCCAGCTCCACTCCCCAAACAGCGACTCCCAGGTGCCGTAAGCCACCACGCAGAGCGCCACCACAAACTCCAGCACCCGGCTGACGGCGTTCACCCAGTAGATCACTTCGTCCAGGCTCTCAATCGGGTCGCTGCGAAACAGCTCCACCATGAAGAGGGAGTAGATCAGCAGGGTGCCTGTAACCTGGACAAATACAATACAACTTATCAGGATGGATTCAGATCAAAGTTCAGATTAGTTCAGATGAGGCTTATTCATTTTTATGCACGTTTTCTAAATGAGGCAGATGAGGAGGGGTCATGTTACACACATCAATATGAAAGTTTAAATGAACAGATGTTGTAATTAATGTTTCCTTTACCAGTCAGTCAATTTAATTGTTGTAATATCATTGTGTATATATATTATTTTGGTGATTTTATTGCTTCCACTGTTTAAGTTGTTCACTGTATGTGTTGTTAACCCTGATGATTATATGTATTTTATTTCAATGTGGACCCCAGGAAAAGTATGAGGAATATTTAATGTGACTACAACCTCATTCACATGACTCCTGTGGCACAATTGTCTGTGTGTGAAAAAATATGGGACAACATTGATGAAGACCGATGAAGACTATGCAGGAAGACCTGAAGCTGCATCAGTCTTTTTTGATATGACCAGTGGGGGGCACCAAAGTCAGGAGGCAGTCCCTCGTCCTACCTGAAGGGAAGTCAGCATGCAGCTGGACACTAGTATCAGGAGCCAGAAGTCCATGTGGAAGAACTGGGCGATTTTAAACGCCATGAACACCGGGAAAACCAGCAGCAGCAGACACATGCTGAGGCCGCGGAAGTGTTTCCACAGACTCCTAGACAGAGAAGTGAATGAAAAACACACCGATGAGAGTAATGCAATAAAAATACATTTAAAAAGAAAATGAAATTCCTCCTTGTTGCCATTACCTGTTGCGGGACGCAGCCAGAGCCAGAATGACCGGATCTGTAATTTCGATCATCGACTGTAGGGTTGAAGTCCCCACGATGAAGAGGATGATGCTGAGGAGGAAGGTGCGCTGCAGGGCCTGCATGTCCAACAGACCTGTCTGCAGGGCGAGCAGGAGCAGAGTGACGCCCTCCGTCACACCTCTGATGACCAGAGGACAAAGAACGGAGGTTAAGTAAAGAAAGACAGAATCACAACACTTTCAGCTTTCAGTTATAGCTGTAGACGGAAAGAATGAGGGAGGGGGAGAGAGAGAAAGACAGAGATAAAAAGAGGGAGGGAAAGCTAGACTGGAGAGAGAGAGAGAGAGAAAAAGGAAGAGGGGAGAGAAAGTGATAGAAAGAGAAAAAAAGGGGAAGAGGGGAGAGAAAGTGATAGAGAGAGCAAGAGAAAGAAAGAGAGAGAAAGAAAGAGAAAGAGATATAAAGAGAGAGAAAGAGAAAGTGACAGAAAGAAAGAGAGAAAGAGAAAGTGAGAGAAAGGGAACAATGAAATAGGAAAAGAGAGAGAAAGAGAGGGAAAGAGGAAAAGAGGAAAAGTGAGAGAGAGAAAAACTATAGTATATATAGTGTTTATAAAGTAAATACAAATATAGAACAAGTACACAGGTATGCATGGTCCCTGTGATGCTTTTCATTTCAGATGTTTTTGCAAAATACACAAATAAATAATTCACCTCCACAGACGAACTCTAATGAGAGAACACGAACCAAAAGAAGTGAACTGGTGAAAGTATAAGAGTGAAAACATCTGACCTGTGCATGACGTTCTCATTCTGAACTGCTATGTAACCTCCCAGGTACAACTTGCATAGGTTGAGCAGCCCGAGAGCCAGATATGACACCACGAAGGTCAGACCCACGAGAGAGTACGGCGTGGCACAACATTCAGACACACTGCAAACACATCAGTACTTTAACACAGTCACAGAGGAATAATATGCACTGTACAATCCACACAATCACAACAAACCTCGTGAGCAGGACGAACATGATCCCCTGATTGGCTGCCGAGGCCGCGTTGCCTGACATGGCGTCGGAGCAGAGCTGAACGATGAACAGAACAAACCAGAAGACGCTGAAGAGGACTGGGACGGCAAACTGGTTCCACAGAGAGATTCCCACAGCCAGGAGTCTGTACAGTTCAATCACCTGAGAGACAGGAGAGCAGTGGTGTGATTAGAAGAGTAAACACAGGACAAACAAACACCATCACTGCTGAACAGAAGCAAGAGAAGTGAGTACACAGTAGTAATACACATACAACTAATAGAAAACAAAATACATGGAATCTAAATGTGATTAATTAAGATTTGTAAAGTTACAAAATACAAAATACATGCACTTAAACTGAGTTTTTATTTATTTCAATACTGTATGTACGAGCAGAGATTTCCACAAGTGCAGTTAGAGGGAAGGTGATATGTTTAAATAAGTAAATGTGTTGGTAAATTCACTACCACAGTAAAAATATACAAGAAATAAGAAAAAACACACTTTTGTTTTGTATTGTTTTGTCATCTACAACCTCCAAACACACATCACTGCAACATTTCCGGTTTCAGAAGACGTGCATACCTCCACCTGAAGCAGCTCTGAATAGACAGCCCTTGCGAGGCGGTATGGCACGAACAGGTTCGAGAGGAGGAACATGGCGATCCCAGATCCGGTCAGTCCCATCGCGAACGTGTTGACCGTTAGCAGCGTGGCATGAGGGGCAGAGCAGAGTCTGGCCAGCAGGGGCAGCATGTGGGCTGAGAACAGCCACACCTTTCTGGTCTTCATCAGGAAGGCACACAGCGTGCCGAGAATAATCTGACCTGAGCAGAAAGAAAATAACGTTACTACAATCGTAAAGCTCAGCCGACTAACTACACCCATCCTGAACCACATGATGGTGGGATCACAACTGCAGATGGTATCTTTGAGCTCTGTGGATCTGGGACTGTGTGTGAAGGGACTAAATCACAGCATATTTATTGTACAAAAACAAAAATAGTATAAATGCGATGACTTTTGATACTGGTTTGATTTTAGGACTCACTGGTCATTGCAGAGACAAATCTGTTGAAGACCAGAGAATCAAGGTACACTGCTCCTTCAAACCCGTAGTGTAGCTCTTCACGAACATAATCCCTGTTAAACAAACAAAAAGAATCACGTTTTTAGGTAAATGCACAATGTACATTGTTTGTGTTAGCAGTATTCATGTGATCATAGTAACACACAGCGACGCACAACTGCCTGAGGTGTGATCCTACACTGCACACACTGTTTGTGTCTTTTTTGGAGTTACTACTTGCTCAGACTGTAAGTTCTGTGCACAGCAAAATGAGGAATCACTATATGTGAAATATATCTAATGACATTAGATATATAGACAACAGGTTTAGTCTGCTGTCATAATATCAAGCCTGAATTATTCTTATCTCACGTTACTGGACAAGACAGTGAAGGAAAGACAGAAAAATGATCCTGGTGCAATAAATCCAGGAAGTGTAGTATCTGTAGTAATAGTAGGAGGACATCTCACTTGGAAATCTGATGCCCCATGTAGAGGAGGAGCACAGCCAGGATGTGGAGGTAGAGAGTCACAATGTGTCTCAATGGCAGAACCAACACCACCACGTTAATCACATGACCTGGAAGATAGAGGAGAACATTCGTTTTTCTGTGATGCAAACAAGCTGGAACCGTTGTCACCAAATCTGCTGTATTTTGCAGCTTTGAACAACACAACATCTAAACATGTCACTGTAATTTAAGAACTGCAGACAGACTATCAAATACTATTAGGTAAGACAATCTCTCCAGTGAAACCCAGACTGTGTTCTGAGGTTGATGGCTCTTTGAATGTGGGTTAGCAGCACACCAGACTAATTCATTTGCAGGGTGAAAAAAACCTCTTAATGACTGCAAAGCGAATCAAGAATGCTCTCTAGGATGCAGACTTCATGACTGTAATCTCAGAGGAGTCACCGCAGAGTGTTAACCCCTCGTAACCCTCATAAGGGAGAAAGAGCTGACCACACAAAGAAACCAGCAGAGCTCTGGAACAAAACTCTATAGACTTATGAAACTAAAATGTATTTGTTGTTTTTTACTGATGAAAGAAACAGGATGAACGCACACAGGTAGAAAGTGCAGATGAAGACGTCAATTTGACAAGACGACAAGATTCATGAGCTTTTGTTCGACTTTTCACTGACTTCATTAAACTTGCTTTTACTTTGTTATTCCTGAAGAGACTATTTTCATTTCCCTCATTTCCAATCTATCAGTTTTGTTTCTGAGAGTCGTATCGTAGGAGATCACATGAATACGTACCCAGGTAGTACATGTTCCAGATGACATATTTGTACTTGAAGAGCATGTCTTCATTTTTGGCCCTGAGATGCTCTGTCAAACCTTCAATGTCACATCTGTACAGCAGGTCCAGCAGCAGGATGCTCGGCACCCTGAGGACAACGTTGGCCAGCTCGTCCAGACGAGGCATTTTGATTGACACCAACTGATTTTGTGGGTTGAGCAGAGTTTCTGTGTCACATGCTGTCGGCTAGTTGCACAGGACACGTTTCCAGCTGCCTCATCGCTATTAGGCTCGTCTTCTTGTCATCTGAAAGACACACAATCAGACAAGAAACACAGTTAAGGCTTCTCGCATTGCACTGCAGGCCTCCTGTATGGGCTAACATGACTTATGAGTGATTTAATACGACTTATGTATGGGCTAACAGGACTCCTGTGTCAGCTACCTGGGCTCCTGTAGGACTCCTGTAGGAGCTACCAGGACTTATTTAACAAGACTCCTGTGTGGGCTACCAGGACTCCTGTGTGGACTACCAGGACCCATAGACTCCTGTGTGGGCTACCAGGACCCCTGTGTGGACTACCAGGACTCCTGTGTGGGCTATCATGACTCCTGTGTGGGCTACCAGGACTCCTGTAGGAGCTACCAGGACCCCTGTGTGGACTACCAGGACTATAGACTCCTGTGTGGGCTACCAGGACCCCTGTGTGGACTACCAGGACCCATAGACTCCTGTGTGGGCTACCATGACCCCTGTGTGGACTACCAGGACCCATAGACTCCTGTGTGGACTACCAGGACTCCTGTATGGACTACCAGGACCCATAGACTCCTGTGTGGGCTACCAGAACTCCTGTGTGGCCTACCAGGACCCCTGTGTGGACTACCAGGACCCATAGACTCCTGTGTGGGCTACCATGACCCCTGTGTGGACTACTAGGACCCATAGACCCCTGTGTGGACTACCAGGACCCATAGACTCCTGTGTGGGCTACCAGGCCGTGGTTTAGCGCTGACTTCTCGCGTTAGTGTCACATTGTAACGTTAAACAGAAGCTGGAGGAGTGTAGGACGTGGACTGCGCACTAATACACCACATTCACAAAGCTTTCCACGTACACGTCGTGCACAGTTTCACTTACTCCGCAGCCGAACAGCCGCTCGCTAGCTCCTGGCTGCTTCCTGTTAGCTCCTCCGGCGAACAGCCTCCTGTTTTCATGTCGCTGCTCGTAGAATGTTGAAGGTTTATACAAATGCCGCTTTTCGGAGAAAGTTTAAACCTGCTGCCATCGGAAAAGTGACGTTAAACAGCGGAAATTAAACGATAAGAGGAAGAATAGAGCGACTTCTGATGTGGTGTTATGATTCCTCTGGACACTTCCGGTACACGTCATGTCCAAATGAACCAATCAGCTTCGGCTATCCTCTTTTTCAAAATAAAGGTTGTAATAATGTCGACTTTATAAAAGGTACTACTACTACTACTACTACTACTACTACTACAAATTCTAATACTACTACTTCTAATAATAATATAATAATAATAATAGTAATAATAATAACAATTAATAAATGATAATTTTGTTTATAAATGTTTATTATTGTATTTATTGTATTATTTAGATAGATAGATAGATAGATAGATAGATAGATAGATAGATAGATAGATAGATAGATAGATAATTCATAATAATAGATTATTAAATCTATAGGAAAGAGAGAAAATACATAGTTTTTATACAGAATCATGTTTATCTTTTTGCTCTAATCGTACTTTCTGTGTTAGGATCATATCTATAAATCCTTCAAGTGATATACAGCTTTCAGTGTGACTCCTCGTTTTCCTCTGTGCCGAGTTGCAACATGAACAAATTCACCAGACGGTGAGTCAAAGCTCAGTTTGTTTCATGACGGTAAAAGTTTAATGCAACACAGATGTTATGGTTTTGCTGACAACATGAAACATGCAAGTCAGCAAAGATCTGATGATCTGTTCACTCTGAGTGTTCTGCTGTTGACTCTTAACACAAACATCTGTTTGAAGGTCACACTCCTGCTGTCGTAAGTCTCTGCTTGTCTTCAGACAACGTGGAGGACCGGAGAACGACAACACACATTTTGTTATTTCAACAGTTTATGTTGTCTCAGCTGTTTTAAATATAATGTTTTTTATCAGGAAATTTGTTCCTCTGAAGAAATCTCTGAACCAGGGAGAGCTGGAGCTCGTGATTTGAAAACATAACAGTCTGGAGATGATGTTGGCCGAGTTTCAGGAGGTGGAGGAATCATGGACCATGAAAAATACGAGATTATGTCCAAATCCAAAGGGAAACAGATGTTTGTCTGACACATACTTGCTAAAGAGTGAGTAAAACATTTTTTTTTTAAAGGCCTGTGAAGAAACTGTGGTGCTTTACAATTTGAGTCACTGGTATAAACTGGTAGCAGGGATGTTTATACATGTTTAACTTTTATTTTGTTTATTTTCAGGAGGAAAAAAACACAAAAAAATCCCCAGAAATCAGCAATAAAATGTCAAATTAAGAGGAAACAACCAATTAAAACTAATAATAAACTCTGCACAGAAAATATAAAAACCTTTGTTAGAAAATACTTGTGTGTATGTATATAATCCTCACTCATTTTTCTAATATGTCCCGATAAGTAAAAAACTCAATTTGTTTTTGTTGAACAAAGTGAACTTTGCAAGTTGTTCTAGTTTTGCAAAAGTAAAAAATAATCACGTACATTTTTAATGTTTTGTTGCAACACATAACCCTCATTTTGTAAACTGCAGTCACGCACACGTCTGTTTTGAATCACACATTTTCGCGGGAGTTGAGCTGGAATTGTGGGAGGGAGGATGAGGGTGAGGAAGGGGAGGTGGGATTGAGGAGGAGGGATGTGGATGGAGGTCTGGTTCTGTCAGCTGCACAGAAACTGGCCGGGGGGAATCTTTTTTTTTTCTCCTTCCACTCCTGCAGCAGCAGCAAACAAAGAGCAAGATGGGAAAGTCATTGTGCTTGTTGGCTGCTGTGATTTCTCTGGGAGTTTTCCTGCACAGAGCCGGAGCCAGAGAACCAATAAACCATGCAGCGGCAGAGAGCTCTTCACTATTCAACCGCACAGATGTGCGTGTGAACTGGACTGAGTCTGTCACTGGGGAGGATCAGAGCAGAAAGCCACCGACTCCCACTGCAGCAGAGACAACGTTACACAGTGTCAAACAGCTGGACTCCAAAGACATCAGGCAGGACAGTGAGGAGGTCAACAGCAAAGAAGAGGACGAAGAAGAAGACAAAAGACATGTCAGCAAGAAACAAGATAAGAAAACTAAACTGGGTAAGAAAAACACATCACTTTTACCATCTTAACATAATTAATTAATAAATGATGCATTCAGGGACACACTGAGCCTCTGATTTACATCTGCTGAACCTGTCAAGCATGAATCAACTTATGTTTATCTAAATACAGGGTTCTTTATCAATAAATTACTTTTTATAATTTTTTTACAGCTGACTTGTAGAACTTGTTTACATGTTTTCCTGTCTTGGATTTTTGTGAATAACGTATTTTGTACGATAACTAAGGATTGTTTTCTATATATTACTATTTTCTATACTGTACTTTTAGAAAAAAAATCCTTAAACAATAAAAAATATAATAAAAAATGTGACGATTCAAAAATCACGATCAAACTTTTCAACCACATATGATTTATCTAGAAAAGGGTGAATGAAATTAAAATGAATAAGAATAAATAATATTACTGTTTGTATTTTAAAGTTATAAGAGGCCAAATAGTTGCAGGTCCATCAAATCCAAACCTTCTTTACGGATCAATCACTTTTGGATTCATTGTTTTGTCAATAAAATGCCACAAAACAGTCCATAATTAAAAGATATTAAAATCACTCACAGAAAACCAACAAATATTCATATTTAAAAACCTGAAATGAGTGGATGTTTGACATTTTTCTTAGAAATAGGATTATAACAACTTTCAGACAACTGCCAAGTCCATTAGACTAAAAGTTTCCTCTCTACACGGGATTTATTAAGAAAATTAAGTGTAAAACTGTGAAATCAAACACTAATTTATGCTATATTGACGTGTTCGTTAGAGCTCACTCACAGGATTGTCAAAAATATGATTTATGTTTAATTTCATGAGGGAAGAGGCAGAACAACTGCAGCGAAATCCGAGTCAGATGTTTGCTTTCATGTGGATAACACGCGTCGGGCTGCAACTCAGAGAAAGTAGTGATAAAGTTGTCTGAGAGGGTGTTTGCCAATCATTATTTATGAATAGTCCACAAGTCCAAAACGTTCATAACAGAAGGACACAATGTTCACATTTCAGGGGATGGGACTAGAACATACTTGTGTGGATCCACTGCCTAATAAAACAACCTAAAGAGAACAGACAAAGCTGTGCAGCCACTTCCAGGAGAGTTTGAGATTGATGGGAATGTTATTGCTCGTTCACAAAGTCGTAAAATACTCTGCAGCTGCAGCTCCTGTCTTCCTGCTCTACTAAAGCTTCGACTTTACGCTTTTGGCCCCAAAACTTTGTCTCAGATTACATTCAAACCCTCCACAGGCGCACTTCTTCCTCCCAGACACAAAGAGGAGGAGGAGGAGGAGGAGGAGGAAGAGGAGGAGGAGGGCCTCCAAACCTCCACTGAACTGACCCTGGACGATCCGGGTTATTCCCAATGCTGGGACCTCATGTTACATCAGCCCTGTTTTTGCTAACTCAGGGAAACCAGCAAGACAGCGTTTAAGTTTAACCCTTCAGCTCCCAGTCCCAGACCAGCATCTATAAGCTGATCCACACGAGCACAGACACAAACCCACAGAGGATTTTATCTCATGATTGCTTTTCCTTTTCCTCCCAGACTGTCCCCCTCTGGGGCTCAAGTCCCTTCGGGTTGATGATAGTCAGATCCAGGCCTCCTCCTACCAGCGGACGGGCCTGGGTCCTCACAGGGGGAGGCTGAATATCCAGGTTAGTCCAAATCCTTCAAAACACCAAGTACCGACTAGTTCAGTTTGGTTTATTTGTTTGATATAAAAGGGTTTAAAGCCTCGGATCCCACACATCTGCAATAAAATCGAACTTATTTCCTTTGTGGTCCTTGATGTAAAAAGAAAAGAAAAAAAACGATTGAAGTTAAATGCCGTCAATTACAAGACTTAAGGGACCAAGAAACAAGCTCCTGACGACAGATTAGAAGATTAGAAATAGAACTGCACATGTGTAACTTTGAGGCTTTTCTGTTTTAAAGATTCTACTGATGTCAAAAGATAATGAAAAACAAGTGTGAAATCCATCATGTAGGACAAATAAAAGAAGAAGATTTTAATTCTCTCTAATACTCTGAGGGTTTAGTTCCTCTCAATAAAGGCGAAATTCCAGAAAAAATATCTGAAAAAAGAAAGAACAACATCCATCCATCCTTTAGTTACACCACCCACCACTGACTATAGGATATCATTTACTGGGGGGGGGATCAGGGTGATGTAACTGGAAAAAATTTAAACTGGCATGCACAAAAAAGAACAGATAATGAAAAATATGAACCGTTACAAAACATGATAAATTAGGTCGAACATTATTCTTTGTTCGCGCTGCAATTTAAACTGAATGGAGGAAACCAAACCCCTGATGCAAAAATTAGCTACAGACACAAACAACCATTCGCTCGTAATCCCATTTATGGTCAATTTAGAGACTTCGAACAAACTAATCTCAGTGTGCAGGTCTCTGAACTGTGGAACTCAGAGAAAACACAGACACAAGGAGAACATGCAAACTGCCGCCTCACAATATATGCCCTTAAAAATATCTTCTAATGCTTAATCATTTACTTCCTAGCATCACATTTCATTTCTATCCATAAATCCTGCGGCATTCTTCTGAAACTAAAAGACTAAAGTAAGCTGCCTTCTCTTTTTCCGCTGCTTTTATTGGCGTGTGAAACTAATAAGGCTCCAGGGACTGGAGTCGCAGTAGTAAGTGTTCGTGTTGAGCACTTTTATGAAGCGTCTTTTATGAGTTAGTCACTAAACAATCTTGTTCTGTCTTAAATCTGCCGTCTGAAAGCAATTGCCAGGTCAACTCCAAATTCTTATGCAATGCTGCGTACTTGAGTCAGAGCCTTCTGGGTCAAATTATTAAATATAAAAACACTAAATCGAACATGTTTTCCTTGTTTTGTTAAAGTCTGGTATTGAGGACGGGGACCTGTACGATGGAGCCTGGTGTGCCAAGTACAAAGACAGGAACCAGTGGCTGGAGGTGGACGCCATCCACCTCACCCTGTTCACCGGAGTCATCCTGCAGGGCCGGAACTCCATCTGGAGGTCAGGTAGTGTCAGGAGCAACATCAAAGAGTGTGTGTTCTGCACAAACTGGTTTGCAAAGTGGGCTCCAGACGTATTGAACCGTTAAAGATGGAGACGTTTAGTGTTTTGCAAACTAGCTTGGCTGTTTAAATTCAATGTTCTACGTTACGAGAACAGAATGATCTTAAATTGTTGCACTGACGTCTATTAAACTGTGATTTCTTGTTCTTCCTGGTTCACCACAGCTGGGACTGGGTCCACACCTACAAAGTGCAGCTGAGCAATGACTCTGTGAACTGGAGAACCTGCATGAACGGGACCAAAGAAGCAGTAAGAACCAGATCTCTTGTGTTTTTCTGACTCCAGGAATGTAGCAGTGCTGATGACCCGTGGACCTCATGCAGATGCAAAACACATTTTCAAGAGTTTGTGCCAAAGAGAAATATTTATTGTAGAGGAACAATTTTAAAATGAAAACAATTGAGGAAAGTGTGGCAAGAAACTGAAGTTTGTGGCTGAGAGACAGTTACACTGCCGAGGAGTAAATGTATTAATTTCACATTGAATTATACAGATATTTATAGGGAACCAGAATCCAGAAACCCCGGTGCTCGGACTCTTCCCTGTCCCCAGTGTCGCCCGTTACATCCGGATCAACCCGCAGACCTGGTACGCCAACGGCACCATCTGCCTCAGGGCGGAGATCCTCGGCTGTCGTGTGCACGGTGGGCAGAGATGTGTCAGAATTACATAAAGGATGGTTGTTACTCTGTCAGTCAAACAAAGCTGCTGAAACCTCGCGTGATATTTCCTCCTTAGATCCAACTGATATCTACGACTCGGAGCCAGAACCAGGATCGAAGGACGCTCTGGACTTCAGACACCACAACTACAAAGAGATGAGAAAGGTCAGAGTGGGACGAGCGGCCCGAACATTCACGATGAGTAACTGTGGTTCCAGGGATTTTACTCACAGACTCAACAGTTTGCAGATTTTTCCTCACATTCCAGATTGAACCCTTTTCAAGGCTTTTAAACCAACTTCTTTGTTCTCACAGCTCATGAAGGCGGTGAGCGAGGAGTGTCCGGACATCACCCGCATCTACACCATCGGGAAGAGCTACCAGGGCCTCAAACTCTACGTCATGGAGATCTCAGACAACCCCGGCAAGCATGAACTCGGTAAGAAAGATCCAACTCGTCTCCCCCTCGCCCTGAGTTGAGCTGCTCCGGGGCCCAGTTCAACCTCCTCCAGTGTTTATACAGTGTGGTTCTTCCTGCAGCACCACACAGGGAGGCGGGGGGCTCTCCTGTGTAAACACACTGATAACAGTTAGAAATTGGAGCCTGCAGACCACCAAACAACACAGGGCTCTTTGTGATGCTGTCTTCAGATGCAGGGAAACAAAGCCGCTCAAGCTTGACTTTGTTTTTTCACAGAGAAATTTCATTTGAAAAAACGACTTCAATCCCACAGGGGAGTGATAGTGTTAGTGGTTTCATTGTTTGATTTGAAGAGGAGGGGCAGGGATGTGTGTCTTTGATTTTTGAATTAGAACAAATGCTGATGTATGAAGTTCGGATCTTGTGTCTTCTGAGTCTTTATATTCTGGGATGGCTGCCATCGTTTCAGGCCAAAAACATTGTGATTACTGGCAAAGCGCACGTGGACCAGTTCCACACTGATTCCTAACACAATACAAAAGGGTTGAATGTTTTCATCTGAGAGATTGAATGTGTTCCTGATTTGACTTTGGGTTTGAACCTGACGAACTTCAGCAGCACAGTTTTTAACACAAACTAAGAGATATATGATCCCATCACACCTTTTTTTAATCGTTTTAACATTGGCTCCTAGTTTGTTTTAGGATGGATTCTACATTTCTATTGATGACGATTAGGGCTCTTTATGGCCTGGCCCCAACTTAAAGGCCATTTAGATGAATTTCTCCACATCCATTGCTCTGCAGATGAGGTGACGCTCTGGTTTTATTTTCGGCAGGTGAGCCGGAGTTTCGCTACGTGGCCGGGATGCACGGGAACGAGGTTGTCGGTCGAGAGCTGGTCCTCAACCTCATGCAGTACCTGTGCAGTGAATACAAGAAGGGCAACCAGCGCATTGTGCGACTGGTCACCGAGACACGCATCCACCTCCTGCCCTCAATGAACCCGGATGGATATGAATTCGCTTACGAGAAGGTGGGTAACGCTTTAAAGCAACACTATGTAGGTTTTACTGGGCAGCAGCGCCCTCTGCAGCCACAGGGGGTCTTTGTCGTCTGACTCGTCCGTGCGTCCATTGCTCGTACTGACTGTTTTCGGATTGACCGATGTGCTGCAGGGCTCGGAGCTGGCCGGCTGGGCGGACGGGCGATACAGTGTTGAGGGAATCGACCTGAATCACAACTTTCCGGACCTGAACAACATCATGTGGGACACTCAGGAGACGGCAGCCGATCCGTCCAAAGTCCCCAACCACTACATCCCCATCCCAGAGTACTACACCAAGGAGGACGCAACCGTAAGGAGGCTTTGAATACTCTGGGAATGACAGCTAGTACCATCCAATGGGTGGGCCGTGCAGGTTCCTCAAGCTCTGACTCAAGCTCCACCCCCACTCCTCTAAATATGGTTACTTCTGGCTTTAAAAAACCAAGATGGCGCAGGATGCCAAACTAGAGGCTTCAAAACGGCAGCTCACAAACCAATGGGTGTCACGATGGGTTGCCACCGGTTACCACTTGTTCAGGAACCGTTTAGTTGGAAGCAACAGGGTTTGAAAATGGTTTTACTTTGGCGCCACCTCATGGTAATATTAAGAATGAACAAAAGAGTCATATTCTGATGTTCTAGATAGGAAATAAACTGTGAAAACGTTTAAGAGAAGATTCACTGAATCGCCTTTGATAAACGTCCAAACTCTGCTTTTTACAGAAGGGGACATGTGGTCGTTCTTAGGTTTTCAGTTGTACAAATGTAGGTCAAACTGAACAGTAGGTTTTTGTTGGTGTTTCCACTTCAGCTGCAGAATCGGCCCCAGATCAGGAAAAGCATTCAGAGCCATAGAAAACAGGGATTTTTTCCAGGAAGCCTGAGCATCGTCACTCAGTGTTCGGTAACAGTTCGCAGGACACGTGTAGAAACTCTGGTTACAGATATAAAAATATACACGTTTTTCTTTTTCACTCTGACTTCTCGAAGCCCACAGAGTCTGGCTGGTGTTTTGTAGGAAAATGTTTCGCCCACAGGAGCTGAAGTGTTACATTCTCAGCTTGTGGATGGAAATACACAGAAGAAGTACTATTGCATATCAAACCACATGTTATACATTTGAAAATATTGTACTTTTTATTCCACTACCTTCATCTGACCCCCGTCTCGACTCGGAGCCAAAAAGTAATTTCCACTCTAAACTCCAACAGTCTAATTTAGAGAGTTTAAAACCCTGAAGAGCTGATTTATCCAACATTTCAACAAAAACACGAAAAATTATAGAAATTTACAAGAAATTCATAAAATGCATTGTAAATTTATGAAGCACATTTTTTCCCCTTGATTAATTTCTTGTACAACACAATTTATTTCAGGGACCCTTGACTTATCGGTCTCTATGATACATAAAGAACAAACACCATCTTGAGCCGCTGGAACAGAAATAAGCTGTTTACACATTGATGCATCAGTATTAACAATCTTAAACACTTTGCCTTGTGAAGGCATTATCTTAAAAACGCCTCGAGAGAATCCTTTCAAATTTAACACAAATGTTGACCTCGACTCATGAATTGACTGATTAGATTTGTGTGGTCAAAGGTCAAAAGGTCAAAGGTCAAGGTCATGGTAACCTCACTTAATAAGCTTTGGCCTCTTGAACGTTATATCTCAAGTTTGCCTTTAGGGAATTTCTTCACATTTCGATCAGTTGTCACTTGGACTCAAAGATGAACTGATTCCATTTCAGGGGTCGACGGTCAAAGGAAGTTCTGCAGAGAAAGTACTTTTATGTTGAGTTCTTCACGTACATTTTCCTGATAACAGTTTTGTATTCTCTTTGAAGTAGAACCTGTATTTGTAACAGAGAGTTTTCATGTATTGATAATTATTATTGAGAAAAGAATCGGACCCTCTCTTCCACCACCGTCCAGGTTGCACCAGTGACCCGAGCCGTCATCAACTGGATGCAGGACATTCCCTTCGTGCTCAGCGCGAACCTCCACGGTGGAGAGCTGGTGGTCACGTATCCCTACGACTGCACCCGTGACTGGATTCCTCACGAGGACACCCCCACGGCGGATGACGCCTTCTTCCGCTGGCTGGCCACCGTCTACGCTTCCACCAACCTGGCGATGGCCAACCCTGAACGACGCTTGTGCCACTACGAAGACTTCCAGGCACACAACAACATCATCAACGGCGGAGCGTGGCACACCGTCCCCGGCAGTGAGTCACAGCACCGAGCTCCTGAAGAGGTTTCATTCAGACTCCACTTCGCTGTCTGTGGAACGTCTAGAGAGGAAATCAGCTGCTTTCAGTTAATGTCAGAAAAAACATAGCAAAATTGTTTTGGCCTTGATTATTTTATTCATTTCTTTAAATAAGTTTTTTTGAAGTTCGCTAGGAGCTTGAACAAGAAACAACTTTCTAAATATATTCAATAATGTGTTGCTCTGCTCAATTCTGTGGAGAACAGTAAACAAGGAATGACTTAGATGTGCAACTTACTGAATTAGGAATTGTGGAAGGATGTTGGCCCCTCTGTGTAAAATACAGGTATATAATCTGAATGTTATATATATTGAATGGTTTGTAGGCACAGTGTTTCAGTTGTTTTTTCCTGATTTATGCTGGTTGTGTGTTTTCTGCAGGTATGAACGATTTCAGTTACCTGCACACCAACTGCTTCGAGGTGACGGTGGAGTTGTCCTGTGACAAGTTCCCTCACGCCAGCGAGCTTCCCATCGAGTGGGAGAACAACAAGGAGTCTCTGCTGATTTACATGGAGCAGGTTCGGCTCAGGGTGGATCCGTCTGTGCAAAAAGAAAAAGAAAAAAGATGCACACGAGTTTTAAAGTTCTGCTTGTTGTCTCCACTCAGGTTCACCGAGGGATTAAAGGTGTGGTGAAGGACAAGATGTCCAAACAGGGGATTGCAGATGCTCTAATAAAGGTGGAGGATCACGAGCACGACATCCGATCAGGTCAGCGAGAGTTTAAAACTAGTGTTTCCCCAGATGTACCTTTTGTTTTTTGTTGTTTCTTCACTGAAAGCACTGAGAGGCTCAGTATTTAGTATTCAGACACTTAATTCCAACAACATACACAGTTTAAGGGAAATATTAGGCTGCTTTTTCAGTGCAATAACTCAATTTACATGCAATTTGTGTAATATTACTGTTTTTGTTCCTCAGCATATTAATTCAATATCATATGCAATATTATTATATCATAATACTTACTCCTTGATCTTTTAATTTCTACTTACTGCAACTTTAGTGAAGTATTAGTTTCTCTGTCTAATGTAAATATGTTTATCTTATTCTTATACTGATTCATTAAATTTGTCACCACCAGAGGCACATGTACAAAATTAGTTGATTACAGCACTTCACAATAAAATCTAGTATATAGTTTGTATTTGTTTGTAAATTATATCCTATTTCCCTCCTGTAGCTACTGACGGTGACTACTGGCGTCTCCTGAACCCGGGGGATTACAAGGTGGTGGTCTGGGCAGGGGGCTACTTACCATCCATGCGCCGGTGCCGCGTTGGAATGGAGCCCCATCCCACCATCTGCGACTTCGCCCTCACCAAGACGCCCATTCAGAGGCTGAAGGACATCCGGGCCAAAGGAGGGAAGATCCCCCAGGAGCTGCAGCTGCGTCCGAGCCCTGAGGCTCCGGAAGCTCCGCGCCAGCACCAAGGCCCTCAACCGCCGCCGGGAGAGCCAGCGGCTGCAGCAGGAGCAGACGCTGCTGACGAGGAGAGCTCGGGCCTCCGGGGGCCGGAGAGAGTGAGAGGAGGCGACGGGCTGAAGGGGCCTCAGGGACAAGTAACATGTTTCTACTGATATTAAAGGGTCAGTGAACCCAATTTACAAGAATGTGACGTGAAGACAGTTTAAAAATATCAAGTCTTGGACATTTCTACTTGCACCCAAGTGGCGATGAAAGCTTCAGTGTCACAGTTGAACAGTTTTGTTTCTGGCTGTGTTGACCCTTTAACACAGATGAGCCCGTGACCGTCACTCAAACACTGACAAAGGTTGACAGGATATTTAAAAAACTTCCAAAGTAAAGTTCCACAGCCTGTAAAGGATCATTGTTCTCTATCGACAGGCCTCCTTCAGTGATAATGTTCAAATGTACTTGTTTTGTGAATGTTGTGTTCAGCTCCTGTTGTGACACTGTTGTGTTTGTTTCTTATCTGTAAAGAGACTTTAGGATTTAAGTGTCAGCTGGTCTGATATCTGTCTTTTTTTCTAACAGGAACATTAAATAACTCTCTATTAAATCTTCCTTAATTGTGTAATTTATTCTGGTGACGACTTCTTGACTTAAGGTGAAGAGGGATTGAAGGTGTTGGAGCAGCGGCTCCAGGCCTGAAGGTCACAGACGTGAAGAGTCATGAGGAACAAGAGGAAACAAGATAAATGTGCTGTATATTTAATATACATATTTGTATAGTCATACTATACTGGCTCACAGTGGATGTACACAAATATCAATACATAATATTTTCTAATATATGATTATAGTAATAACTTTTTCTTTTCTTTCTTCAATATTTGTGACATCTGACAGGAATCAAACTACAATTAAACTTCACAATCGTCAAAATATGTTTCCTAATATTTAATATCTCATTTTCTTTTTTGAGCAGTTTCAAAACCACCAGGACTTTGAATTAAAGTTTTCCAGGTGTGATCCATTTTCTTCCAAACATCCAGAAGCACTTTTACGAGTCTTGTCACATTTCTAGAGTTAAAACCACACATATTATTATTATAATATTTAAACTCAATCATTTTAAAAGTGGTGAAGAACACAAGACGCCCAAGGATTAGAAACTGGTTGGGAACCACTGGAGCAGAACTTCCTGCAGATTCTTCACTGGCGACGTCTTTGCCTGCCATCTAGTGGTTAATGCTCAGCTGCTGCATGTGAGAATTCAAAAATATTACAATCCCAAAACCCAGAAAGGAGCCAAACACCAAAACAGTCCGCAGTGCAAAAGAAGCCAACCTTTAATTTCTGTGAGAAGTACCATTGTGGGGATAACTTGCCGTTTGAAGCCAGGAAGGGAAACAACAGTGCGAGCAACTCAACAATGTGTTTGTGTCTCGTTCCGCCTCCACCTGCTCAGCTGGGAGGCGACGGTGCACAGGTACAGAACGACAGAGAACATTCAATCAACAGGTCAAAACTCAGAGGAGACAAGGAAACGAGAAGGAAACAGAACAAACTGAATCCCTTTGTTTCTCCACCTGAAGTGAAAATAGCAGATAAGACACTTCTGTCTGAAGAGCTTTTGAGTTTATGTTCAGCCTGGAGACTCGTTTGACCTTCAGCTCGACGACTGTCACTGTAAGTGTAGATTATTTATGAAATCAGGGAAGAGAAAAGTCCCTGATTGACGGAGCTGAGGGTGAAACACAAACATCATGAGCACTGAGGTACAAAGTGTTCAAACGCCTCCTTCCTCTCTCTCACACACACACACACACACACACACACACACACACACACACACACACACACACACACACACACACACACACTCACACACACACACACACACACACACACACACACACACACACACACACACACACACACACACACACAATGATGTGGCTGAGTTACACCTGTGTTTCATCTTTTCACCTCAAATCCACAAATCATTTCTTAAGAACTTCATTATACTCTTCACATAGTTTGGAAATTCAACCTGTGATAGTTTCTGTCAGAGAGTCGGTCGAGAGCGTTGACGTCTACGAAGCTGCGTTCAGGTCACATCCTTAAAACTGTGAGCGGGAAATTACTTGACTTGACTCCAGAGGTGGTTGAAATTGGGTTTTTTATAATTTACTTTATCCCTTTTAGCTTCCAGATGGGTTTTCACAGTCTGTCTGAGGGTTTCAGGAAAATCACAATACTTAAAAAACCTCAGAGAACACTGACCTGTAGGCGAGATGTGTGGAACTTGATGTGAAATATCTGCATCGTGTAAATCTGGTTCACCGAGCACTTTAAAACAAATGCCAGGAAATGTTTTTTAAGCTTTATACTATTTGACGTTAAACAAAGGTAATTTCCTCTGATGGTTTTGAATATTTGATACTAAATGACCTTTAAACCAGTTTGGCACAACAAAGATCTGCATATATGAGATGATGACGTCTGTAAAAAGCTGTGTTCAGGGACGTGAACCTCTCACATCAAACACTTTATCGAGCTTTAAAGTCTCGTGGATTTTTCTATTTCAAACCCAGTCTGCTTCACAGCTGCAGACTTCAGGCTTCAGGTGCTTGAAATGATTATTTTAGAGTCATTTCATCCCTTTATTACCAGATGGGTTCATCACAGCCTGACTGAGGGCTGCAGCTAATTTAAACCTCAGATTTTAATACTCATCTCACACTATTTGAAATATCTGCATGTAAATCCCACCCGTCTAGTTCAGTGATCACTTTTAAACTAATGCCAGAAAATGTTATTAAAGTTTCCTACATTTTGAGCTTTGGATGGTTTTGATTCATATAAACTAAATGATACTGCAGAGGCCACATCGCTGCAGATAAACACCAGTTTTACAACATATATCTGCATCTGTTAGATGATGAAGTCTTATAAGCTGCGTTCAGGTCACATGAATTTAACCACGAGCAGGAAGAACCTCTCACATCAGCCTGCGAACTTCAAACGGCCTCATGTGTTCACACTTTATCGAGCTGTAAACTCCGGGTCCGGGTGTTTTCAAACGTTCCCACATTTTGAGTGTTGTTCATTTCTGGATGGTTTTGATCAAAATGATACCGAAGAGGCCAAATCACTGTAGGTAAACAGCATCTATCAGACGATGCAGATATAAAGCTGCGTTAATTCCACTTCTCTTAAACCTCTCACTTCAGCCTCTGCTGTCAAATGGCCTCAAGCGTTCATGCACGCGTAACTAAACTGAACGGTGAAAGCAACGTTCTCTCCTCACTCTCCCACAGGAAAAGACAATCGGCTCATTTCCCCAAGAAGTCAAACATCTTTGTTTTTTTAAGTTGAAGCTTTTGCAACATGTAAAGAAATATTTTTAAAACCCAATAAGAGCAGATGTGTACGTTCAGTTCACTGCAGGAGACCGTCCACGCAAAACACATTTTGGCATCTGACAGCTGCACACGCGGAGCGACACGCTCACATAAATAAGAAAGTTGAATCTTCATAAAGGCCGGTCTGCATAGTAGTACACTCTTATCTATTGGTCACACAACAGCACATATTGATCTACTCTGCAGTCGCTTTGCACTGCAGCCAGTTTACATCACACACCCACACATGTGCTTGGTTCTTACAGCAGATATACTACACAGGTTTCACACACAAAGCATCAACAGTGGTTAAACAGTCGAGGGGAACCGCTCCCTACTTAGAGAAGAAAGAAAACGAAGCATTTATGACGCGAGGATGGAAGAGATGAGAGGAAAGGAACCAAATACTGATGATGAGGAATCAACACTCGAGGTTTGACGTCTGAAAACGAGTCGTTTCTTGGCAACAATCCTGTGAATATTAAACTGAAGAAGATTCTTCTGCCAACAAACATAAACAAGCCCCTGAGGAAGAGGCTGGAAATATCTTCTTTTTTGTTCTCATTATTAACCCGAACTGTGAAAAGACGAAACCCAAAAAACTGAACTGATTCTACAAACAAATCTTATCTGTGATACTGTTAAAAACACATGAACCCTGGCAAAACATTTTCCTTCTTCCCTGTGAACTAGATGGAGGCTTGGTTTTCATTGGTGTTTGTTAAGTTTGCAGGATTAAGTAAAAACAGTTTGTGGTGAAACTTCAGAATGTGGAAAGAAGCCATTAAAGTTTGGTGCAAAACCAGATCAGGAACCGGATCCAGGCCATTTCTTTACATTTACACTTATTTCTCAGATAATAATTCATGGATCTTAAAGAAGATAATTTGTAGGGGACTGATATTTATAAGTGGGTGTAATTTCACGCAGATCCACATAAATATAAAGATCTAGCAAATGTAAATATAGTTTTATAAGGGGATTCTTGGGCCTTGACAGAGGTCTCTAGTTTTGACTTAATCCAACAAACACCAACCTGCTGCTGAAACATTCACCCGTGAACCAAAATGAGTTAAAGTAACTTCTCCCGAACAATTTCACAATTTACTTTTGTTTGAGTTACAGCTACAGTGCCAGAAACGACAAACTACATTTGTGAGCAGATTATAAATATTTCCGTTCTCCAAAAAGGAACCAGTGGACTGGTTTTGAGAAATCAAAAATAAATCCTTTTGGGAAAAAGATGCGGTTTGAAATGTCTGATTTCCTTGAAAATGTTGGGATTTTAATTGTAGATTAGTGATCGGAGCAGCAGGTGGGATTTTCTGTTTTCCAGAGAGCATAAAGTTTCCATTCACAGACTGAAGATAAAAAAAACACAAACTGTGGAAGGAGAAATGAGAAGTGAAGTTCCATTCTAACAAACCCTACAAATAAATCCAACACCGTGCTATGAGCAGTGCCGACACTGTTACACCAATGTCACCAGTAAAAACATTCACACGATGAAACTGAAAAAAAACAGGGCGGAGGTGGAGGAGAAAAAGTACAGGTGGGTCGGAAGTGGAGAGAAAGGCGACAACGATGAGGTCCTATAAGTTCAGATTGTATGAGCAGAGAAGCAGCACCTGTAGAAAAGAAGGCATGAGCAGAGCGAGGCGTTCCGCAGCGGAGCGACGCGGAGACAGCGGCAGACGCGAGGGGCCGGTTGTCTGGTTTGTGTCGCGAGGAATCAATGGATCAACGTCTGTTTGCATCCTTAGTGTTTTTTCTGCCGACACAGCAACACGTGGACGTCCCGAGTCTCGGAACAGGTCAAAGTTTTCTCCCGCGAGAGACCAAACTTCATCTCTTGTATGAAAAAAAACAGCCACAGAAGACTCAGGATGATTCCAGGATCAGGAGAGTCAAAGTTTTTGGAGAGTGAAGCCTCTCCTCAGTCTGGATGGAAGTCTGTAGTTTGCAAAGCCCCATGGTCCTTTTTAACCCATTGAAGTTCAGACAGGCTGAATGTTTCCATCCACTGCTGCAGTCTGGTCAGTGGGGGGGCACTGCCAAAGTCTTCTTCTTCTTATTCTTCAATTTCTCCTTTTCCAAACAAACTGAGTCTGCTCCACAGCTGCAGACCTGAGTCTAGTTATTTGAGATCTGCTTAAACCAGATTAGTTTCAGGATAGGTGGGTTTTTTAAGGGTTAGGGTTCAAGTAAGTGTTTTAAAGTCAAATCAAGCCTCAAAGAAAAGTGACTTTTCTTGTGTCACACTATTTGAAATACCCGCATGCATTGTAAGAACCCCCACCACCTGATCCACTGAACTTTTAAAAACAAACATCAGGAAATTAGTTATTTCGGGTTTCTACATTTTGAGATGTTAAAAAATGTGAATTCCTCTGATGATGTGTAATTTAAACTGAATGATACTGAAGAGGCCAGAATGTTTTGCACGACAAATTTCTGCGTATCTTAGACGACAAGGGTCTAAAATCATAGAAAATATGAAGCTGCACATATAATATTTTGGGGCAGTGCAATTTTTACCAGATTTTTTGTGCAACTATCAAACTAATCAAACCTGGAAAACACTAAATGCTTCTTCAGAATCGTTCCCGGTCTAGTTCCTGATCAGAGCGTCTCGACCCAGGTCTGCAGTGCATCGTCCTCTGACCGCACCTGAGGCTAAAACTTGGGCTGGTAAAGCGCCACGCGCCCACTGAGGCAGCCCGAGGCCAGCTGGCAGTGTGTCGGGGAGAACTTGGTGGTGAGCACCACGTCGCTGTGCGAGTAGATGGAGCGGATCTCTTTGAGGCAGCTGGTCTGGACGGGCAGGCAGTCCACCAGCTCGCCGCAGCGCTCGTCGAAGGCAAGCAGGCGGACGCCGTAGCCGTACGGCGAGCAGATGAGCCGTCCGTCCGGGCTGAAACACAACTCCTTGATGTAGCCCCGCCCCACGTTGGCCTCCTCGATGTAGTGGGTGAGGCGGAGCGAGCAGCGGGGGGAGACCAGCGGGCGGGTGGGCGCTCCCTCCTGGAACTCATACACACACGTCCACTGCAGAGAGAAAGGAGCAAAGGTGGAGGATGTGGTCAGTGTCACACCAAGAAACAATCATGATGGTGTCACCGCTGGAAAAACACAATCTAAGTTTAAAGAGAAGTTATGTTCAGTCCGACAGCAGCTGCCATGTTCCTCAAGGAAGCTACAGACGTCACGGTTCAGGTGTATTAATGCTGAGATGTCATACTCAATGAATACAGCTCCGATGCAACTCCTATACTACACCACTAGGGGTCAACGGAGGTCCTAAATTGCCTATCTTGTCTATTAAATATGAAGAGAGAGACGTGTATGGATCTCAGAGATAACGAGCTAATGTTTCTCACCTCCTGGTCGTCCATGTTGCTGGAGCAGCGGATGAGCGCGGCCCAGCCTTTGGGGTGGAGCTGCAGGGAGGTGATGCAGTTCCCTCTGTCCCTCTCTCCTGGGATCTCTGGAGTCAACACCTCCAGACTATTCCGGGGAGAAAGTCCTGTGAGCGAGGGGGAAAAAAGGGGTTTGATCATTTTATAGTGTAGAGAACTCACTAGTTTCTCTGTTTTATCTCCCTGGTTGTCGTACCTTCTCTGTGAGGGTGGATCTTGCTGGAGTCATTTCCCTGGCGAGGAGTTCCAGCTGACCTGGACGCCGACGTGCCGCCGTCTGCAGGATCACCACAGGGACAAAAGTCATTCTCATAGAATAGTGATGTGACAAATCAATCAAATATCTGATCAACAAAACTTTAAATTGCAAACGACATCAAATGGAGAAAATCAAACCGTTGGCATTTATCAGAGCATAGTCGACAAATATGAAAATAAGAGAATAAAGAGAATGAAAAAACTCGACTCTAAATCACCAGCGTAATGATTTCCTCGTTAGCTAATTGACTGATGAGTGTGTGAGGTTAACAAACAGGGACGGACTCAGTATTAACAGTGAAAAGTAGGAAAAGACAATATCGACATTAAGAGTAAAGCCACAAAATATGTAAGTAAAAAAAGAAATTCAAAAAGTGTTAGTAATTGCAAACAGAGGCTGTGGTCTGACCGGAGGTGAGGGGGGTCCGTCGCGCTCGCAGCATCCGGTAGCTGCCCACCTCCAGGGACTGAGTGAGGTCCAGGTCGTGGAGGATGAGCAGGTACCCCGAGGACGTGGAGATGAGCATCTTGGAACAGTCGGGCGTCAGACGCATCCTCATCAGGTAGCGGGTGTGGAAGAACTTTTTGTGCGGGCAGCCGTCCTCTGTAAACCTGCAGAGGAAATGCAAGTACGAGACAAAATGATCCACTGAGAGATTTCAGAGTTGCATTAAAGCCAAAATAAAGATTTATCCACTTCCAAAGTTGTAAAGTTACAGTTTTAATTTGATGGAGATGAAGACAGAGACAGTTAAAATGTCAGTGATGTAGATTTTAGTTTTATGTGCAGCTGCTGTTGCAGAATGAAGTAACCACGGGAACAGGCCATTTCACAGGTGGTAAAGCTGATGTTACTGTTTTGTCTTCAACATAATGGAGCCCCCCCCCACACCTTTTATCTTGATATCGATTAACGAACGATTATTTGATCATTTCACTTTTCACCGTTAGATACTGTGACGCACAGTGCATGAAGACCGACCTGTTAGTGTCCCACGTGATGACGTTGCCGTCGAAGCCAGACGTGACGAGGAGACGCGTGTTGGTGTCGTACTCGATGTTCTTCACCCAGCTGGCGTGGCCGTGCAAAGAGCAGACCTTTGCGTTCAGCTTGCGGAGATCCCACAATGCAATAGTGGTGTCGTCGGAGCAGGTGGCAAACAAGCGATTGTCCAAAAACCTGCAGGGGCACAGACAGATTTTGACTTTAGATTCCCTCTCTAGAATAAAAAACACGTCTTGTTGTTTCACAGCCTCAACTTGCTGAGCTCCCTTCCTGCTGTGTTGAAGTGTGTGAGAAGCAGGATGCTGTGAACCCTCCTCTGATTGTTTCAAATAACAGAAATGCACCTTATGTTGTTGACACAGTCCTCGTGGGCCTCCGTCAGGGTTTTGATGTGTCTGGAGGAGATGGGGTCAAACAGCAGGACCTCCGTCTGCTCGCAGGCCACAGTCAGCACCGACCTGCAGAGAGCAAACACAGAATCACATCACACACATAAGAGAAGGAAAGAACAGATCTGGTTTAGAACCTGACGGCCAATATCAGCTGTTCACAGACATATCAGTGTCTGTGTTTGCTGATGTAACACTGATATAAAAGCTGAATAAAGACTTCGGATGTGCATTTATATTATACTCTATAATATCGGAATCAGCTTCTTTTAAATGTCTTATTTGACCTCATGCACAGGTGCCATGAGGACACACTGTCTCTGTGCGTTTGGTCCTGATGTCTCATGAGCGTGTGAGCAGCTCCTGATCCAGACTGGACTCAGCTTGACCTGGTTTGTCTGCAGGATTTATCTCCTGTCGCCTGCTCATGTTAGATGTGTTTATGGAGATTGAGGCTGTCACTTCTCAGGTCGTATTCAGATGGACATGTTTTGGTCAGTTGGTCCTTTACACGGTTTTTGTCCTATTGTTGTCTCATCACTAATATTGACCCGTTTCCCTGGACGTGTGAAGGGATCCTGGTGTTGGACAGATTTAACTGTGAGGAACAACAACAACAACAACAACAACACTCTCCAGCTGACTTCTCCCAGTGTCTCCACATTTCATTCATTTCCCAGTAAAAGCAGAAACCCCGCGGTCCTCCGGGTGAGAGGCCTCAGCCCGTCTTACCCGTCCGGGGAGTACTCCAGGTTGAACACGGCTCCGTGGGTCTGGGTGCTCAGGTTGACGGACTCCACCGCCGGGTTCATGGAGCAGTACAGACTGGTCATTGTCCTGAAGTTGTCCCTGGCTGGGTCTACAAACACCCCTCGTCTGATAGTCCTGCTCCGCAGCCAGGAGAACACGCTGTCCGCCCCGCTGCTCCCCGGCTGCGGCGCGGTGCTCGGCGGGCAAGGGGCTCCTGCGCGCCGGGCACCGGGGACCCTGCGCCGCCGCCCCCGCGCTCCGCTCGCTCCGGTGGCTCCGGTCGCTCCTCGCTGCTCCGGGGCCGAGACGGTGCCACCTCCCGGGGGATGTCATCATCCTCCTCCTCCTCCTCCTCGTCCGAGTCGTCGACGCCGGGGTTCAGCTCTTTGTCGCCGTCGGGCCTGTCCTGCGACTCGTCGGCGTCCTCGCTGGCGCCCTGGTGCTCCGAGCTCATTGTGGCCGCAGCCGTGTGGGTTTCGGGGGGCGCAGCGTCACGGCTCAGCGGAGAACAGCGCACTGACTCCGGTCACCATCCGAGCACGAACCCCGCGGCTTCCTCCGCTGCTTTAAGGCGCCATGACGGTGGATTAACGGCACGAGTTAAATCACACAAATTATATTTTGATGCTTTATCGCCGCGCGTCAAGTTGAACTCACTCGGATGCACATGCCGCCGGAAACGTTCAGATTTCACTTTCAACGTAAAACAATTTCACATGAAAATAGCACGCGTTTGACTTGATTAACAACAAAACACATACAACAATATTCAGTTCATTTTCAGCACGTTTTATTAAACTTCTTCCTGGTTGAATTACGTCTCAATAAATATTTTTTCATCCATAAGCATTTTAATCTGAAGTTTTAAGGCGGAAGTTTGTTGTTTTCATTTTAAGTAACTTGATGATTTTCCTCTTCACCAAAACAAATGGGAAATAAAAAGAAATGACGTGTTTCCGCTTCCTGGCCCACTGTGGAGGCTCCCTGAGTTTGAGTGCTGCCACCTGCTGGAAAAACCACGTAAGTTCATTTGTGCGTCACCTTATAATACTAATACTACTAATAATAACAACAATACTACTACTAATAACAACAATACTAATAATAACAACAATAATAATACTAATAATAACAACAATTATTTATTCAGCACTGAGTTTACAAAGTGCTTTGATGGCAAAGCAAGAAAAGTAAATAAAAGAGAAATAACAATCAGCAGGTTTCAGGTGGTAGGAAACAAGGTAGTGTTCAAATTAAATTAATAAATATAGAGCTGTGAATGAACTGAAAACTAGAACCCATAAAAGCAGTAATGTGACAATAAAAATAAATAAACAGTTAAAATAATAAAAGGGGAAAAGAAAACGATAAGAACACGACATCACATGAATACAAGTCTATAAAAATGAGTTTTTAAAGAAGTGATTTAAAAGAAGTCACTGACCCTGTGAGTCTTATCTCCTCAGGTATAAGTTCTAAAGCTGAGAGGCCTGAAGGCAAAAGCACGGTCACCTTTAGTTTTCAACCTGGACTTTTGATAAGATAAGATAAGATAAAATAATCCTTTATTAGTCCCACAATGTGGATATTTGCCATATTACAGCAGCAAGAGTCAAAAATAGGCATCAGTCAGTAATATTAAGTAACATGCAATACTTAAGTGTAAGTATAATAATACTTAAGTGTAAGGAAATATAAAAAATATAGAAATGTACAAATGGAATAAAAATGTATTTATACAGTGTAAGAACAATGTGAGCAGTGTGAGGAGATGTACAGTGAATGGATTACACATGAACCATTGTATTGCACAGACAGAATGAATATTGCACAGTTAAGAGTTAAACCAGAGAATTAAACAACAACACTGTAGTCGCTGGTGGTCTGTGCATGAGTCATAATTCATCTGTAGTGATGAACTGCAAAATTCCACTTAAAAGTTTTTCATTTAATTCTCATACTTGTGGTAATGGCTCAGAATCAGATAATCAGAGCACCAGGGAAGAAGTTGTGGAATAACACTAGAGACTGGATTGTGCAAAGTTAAAGGGAAGTTACAGTCACAGGGCAGGACAACAAATGAAAAGTTGTTGAGAAGTGGAATATAACTTCTGACGGGATTCGGGATTCTTCCGATTCTTATTATTGTTTCTGTGGAATAGCAAACTCTCCGTGATGCTTCACAAAGAGTTTTACAAGAAAAAGAAATAGAAAACATCATGTATGTAGGTATAAACTACATACAGACACAAAACTAAAGAGAATCAAGGTCTTAAAATAGAGACATTCTTCAAAACAGGCTCTGATCAGGTGATGAAACAGAAGACACCTAAACGTCAACTGATATTGTTTTAATTGCTGCATATTTATTAAACACTTTCAATAAAATAACCAAAATAACATACAATAATGCTGCTTTTTATCCGTTTACTGGAGTCATGGGGCCCAAGGCAGCGGCCAGGTTAATGATCCACATTTATTATAACTGTTATAGATCAGCAGATGAAAATTCAAATGGATGATATTTCACTAATCTTATTAAAATGCACATTTCATTAGTTGTGTGATACCAGCTTACTATTTGAATCATTTAACATTGTTTTATTTGATCTTGTTTTTTACTCTTTTCTCATCTGTATATTTTCATTTCTGTCTCACACTCAATCTCCTGTTGTTTGCCTTCAAGTTCTCATTTGAAGTCGTAAAGCAGCTTGGAACTATGTTTGGAAAGTTGCTGTATAAATCAAGTTTATTACTTATTATTAATGTCGTTCTAACTGCAGTGCACTTAACAATCTGCATCCATCTCAAACCCCTCTTTACAGTCAGCTCTGCAGGTTGCATGGATCCTGTGTGAGGCCACGATGAGCTGATGACATTCCTCTCAGTCAGTATATATAGTTATTTTCTTGGCACTGGTCTGAAATGATGATGTATCTTTAGGCTGTATTCAAATAAAGGGCCTGACATGCCGGGACACTGGATCTGTAGGATACGAGCAACAGGCCTCGAGGCTCAGTTCCATGAATGTGAGCGTAAATTACAGTGTGTGTGCAGTTTGCCTATATGTTTGCATGCCTCGACTTAGCGCCCTGCGTGTGTGACTGTGTGACTGTGACTGTGAGCAGCTTTCGAGACAATTGCGCATTTGCTTTGCCAACTTTTCTGCGGTGCGTAAAAATACAACAAAAAAAACCAACTAATAAATTAATTTAACTTCATGAGGAAAGTGTTTTGTCTTAATTGATTCTAATGAGCCTGATGATGGGAGACGACACTGGCCACAAGGTGCGCGTTCACCTGGCTGCAGTCATGGTGGTGAGGCTCGAAGGGGGGGAAATGGGGCAGGGACTGGCTGACGCGTAATACATGCATTGACGTGCACGCGTGCACGCCCGATGCATACATAAAGGAGAGCAAACACTTCAACTCTTTCGGGGCCAGACGGCAAAAATGTCAAGCACGCGGGATGCTGCGCTCCATCCAGGAGGAGCCGGCTGCGCGGTTTTACGCGCGGCGGCACCGAGCTCATCCAAGAAGACCCCGAGGCTCCCTGCATTCAGCCTGGTCCTCTCAGTGATGCTGCTCGCCCGGGTCCAGCCAGCATCCGCTCATCCCCAGTGCCTGGACTTCGAGCCTCCGTTCCAGCCCCACTGGCACCTGGAGTTCTGCAAGCAGTACGAGGAGTTTGGATGCTGCGACCAGCAGACGGACAACACGATCGCGGAGAGATACTGGGACACTGTGGAGCAGCTGGAGGTGGAGGGTCAGGAGCTCTGTGCGGACATGCTGAAGGAAGTCATGTGTCAGGTAAGTGCTTTCTGTGTGATTCTGAAGATGCTGTTGTGATGGATCATAATGTTTTCTGACCCCAGAAGTTTTATTTTCACAAAATCGAACATTTCTTATTCTGCAAACACCTTTTTTATATATGATAGACCTGTGTTTTTACCTTGAAATCCTAATGTACACTGTAAACTATTTGGAAGTCATAGTCTACAACTATAACTGGTTTCAGGTTAAAGGCGTCATGAAGCTACTTTTGTAAAAGGAAAAAAGTCTTGTGCAACTTTGGTTTAATTGGTTCTAATTGAATCAACATTTATGATTCTCCCCCTTTTTTATCTAATTAATCTAAACTAAAGTGGAAACAGTTTAGAAGAGGTGAAGATGTTTTGTTACATCAATGTTCTGAATGACTTTATCACTGGAACGAGTTTATCTTCCGACACCAGTAACACGGCAGAACCACATCACAGCAGGTTGTGTGTGTGTGTGTGTGTGTGTGTGTGTGTGTGTGTGTGTGTTGTGGTAGGCTCCTGCTGAAATGCTCTTTTGAAAACCAGACTTTCTGTGTCCTAACTGGACATTTCCATGCTTTTAGATTATTATTTAGGTATTGTTTGACCTAAAGCCTCACTCAGATTGATCTTCAGCTCCTGTGACACTCAGTCCTCTGTCATGTCTCATGTGTGTCTCATCCAGGAGTGCTCTCCTTATTCCGCCCACCTCTATGATGCAGAGGACCCGTACACACCCGTCAGAGAGCTGCCCGGCCTTTGCTTTGACTTCTGCACTGAATTTCATAGCAAATGCGGGCACGTGGTTAAATATCTAACTGAGAACAAGCGGCTGCAGGACACTGCTGAGCGGGACACGTCCACGTTCTGCGCCCTGATGGACCTGTCGGACCAGGACTACTGCTATCCCAATGTTTTGAAGACCCAGGACCTCAACGGCAACCTGGGGCAGGTGGTGGAAGACCGCAAAGGGTGTCTCCAGCTGTGCCTGACCGAGGTGGCCAATGGTCTCAGGAACCCCGTCTTGATGCTGCACAGCGGCGATGAGACCCACCGGATGTTCATCGCCGAGCAGCTGGGCTTCGTGTGGGTCTACCTGCACGACGGCAGCCGGGTGGAGCAGCCTTTCCTCGACATGAGCGGGGAGGTGGTGACCACCCCCTGGCTGGGGGACGAGAGGGGTTTCCTGGGCATGGCGTTCCACCCCAAGTACCGGGTCAACGGACGCTTCTTCATCTACTACTCGATCGAGGTCAACAGCAAGGTGGAGAAAGTCCGGATCAGTGAGATGAAGGTGTCCGATCACGACATGAACATGGCCGATCCTTATTCAGAGAGGTACGCACACGCAGCAGTTTCCTTCTGTTCTTTGTCATGGCTTCCAAACTTGAACAGGTTTGAATGAACCTGCAGAACCTGGAGAGCTGTTTTCAGTCTTTGTGCTAAAATACGCCAACCGTATTTAACCGGATCCTTTTTCTGAATCCAGGGTCATTTTAGAGATCGACGAACCAGCGGCGAACCACAACGGAGGCCAGCTGCTGTTTGGTTTGGATGGATATTTGTACATCTTCACCGGCGATGGTGGAAAAGCTGGGGATCCGTTTGGGAAGTACGGCAACGCTCAAAACAAGTAAGGTCACGATGTCTAACAATTTAAATGTCAGGATTTAGGTGAAATATTTGTTCTGTGTTAGATTTTAACAAACAAACTCAACTATTTATTCACTATACATTTAGCATATGTCAACATTTAATTAAAGGACCATGTGTTGGATTTAGTAAATTAATATGATATTCATAATTATGTTTCTATTAAGAAACTAGTAATGGGATATTTAAATTGCTGGAATCTGCAGCCTCACCACTAGATGTCAGTAAATTCTACACCTTTGATCAGTTATCTATCTTCAACTGCTTATCCATTACTTTTAAATATTTGAGTCATGTATACATTACTTCAAGCAAACTATTTTAACCATTTAACCAAAACATTTGACTATTCAACCTCTTGGCTACATCTAGTTAACTAGTTTAACAAGTGATGGTTAACGATCTATTACTTTAGCTTAAGTTTACGTCATTTAGATTTGATTACTCGCTGTTTCAACCAGTCATCTACTCGTTATTCAGTTTCACGCTCTCTCAATCCCAGTATGCGATGGTAGTATTCAGGTGTATCGTCTCCAACTGTTTTTTACTACCCAGGAGTGCTCTGCTGGGTAAAGCACTGCGAATTGATGTGGACCTAAGTGACTCCAGTGAGAGGCCGTACAGGATCCCAGCTGATAACCCGTTCATCCATGACCCAGGCGCCCGGCCTGAGGTGTATGCATACGGGGTCAGAAACATGTGGCGTTGCTCCGTGGACCGCGGAGACCCCGTGAGCCGCTACGGCAGGAGCAGGATCTTCTGCGGAGACGTCGGTCAAAACCGCTTCGAGGAGATCGACATCATTGTGAGAGGAGGGAACTACGGATGGAGGGCGAAGGAGGGATTTGAGTGCTTCGATCTGAAACTGTGCCACAACTCGTCGTTGAGTGAGTGTGTGTTTAAAAGTCGCTTCTGCCATCATGTACGTTTCTTTCAGTCTATTTCCGACGCTCCAGATTTGAGTTTGCACGTCTTTCTCTGCCACAACAGACGACATCCTGCCGATATTTGCATACAGCCACCATGTTGGGAAATCTGTGACGGGGGGGTATGTGTACAGAGGATGTGAATCACCCAATCTGAACGGCCTCTACCTCTTTGGAGACTTCATGAATGGGTAAGAGTGCAGCTGATCGGAGCCAAATACATTACTCCAACTGTCTCATTAAAAAAAAAATACTGTTTTCAGCTTGTGGAGGAAAAGCCAACTTGTTTTCTCAAATTTATGTGTCAGTCTTTTTGAATTTATGGAAAAACGAATGAATTCCAATCATGTCAGTTACTGGGAAGACTGGAAACAGAAGGCCAGGTTGTGTTCAGAAGTTAGAAACCCGCTGCCAGAGCTCACCAGTCCGTTCCCAGTCTGTGGCTTCGTCAGGCAAGAACTCAAATGAGCCTATTTCGATAAACGATTCCTTCAGAATTTGATGTGATGGAGATTTTTCTTTGGCAAGAGCTCAGAAGACAAATTTCTCACTTCTAAATGATTAAAACATGCAGGTTTCTTCTCCTTCGTTTTAGTTGTGACTTTCTTTTCTTTAAAATGTAATTTTAACACGTTTTAATCTGTTCTCTTATTTAAATTAACATGTTTTTACTTTGAGCTGCGTTTCTTGTATGAAAGGTGCAACACAAATAAAGTTAATTGTTATTATTATGATTATTATACTGTTTCTTGTCCTTTTTGCAGTCGGATAATGGCGCTAGAGGAGGATAAGACGACGGGAGTCTGGAAAGAAAGGAGTGTGTGTATGGGTGATAAGACAACATGCTCCTTTCCCGGACTCATCAATCATCACCACAAGTTCATCATCTCGTTCGCTGAAGACGAAGCAGGTAACATTTCTCTCGCTGCCTTTAGCGCCTGGATTTCATCAACGCCGCTCACATGGTTCCTGTGTTTCTTTTCCTCAGGGGAGCTTTATTTTCTGGCCACTTCGTACCCCAGCACCACGTCTCCCTTTGGAACCGTTTTCAAATTCATGGATCCCTCCAGGTAGAGCGACATTATCAGAAATCATGCATGCTTTGCTTTGGATCATCGACATAGATTCATACAATATTCACCTGTTGTCAAATTTATCAAGTCACATGGAATCACTGACGTTTGGAACAATCTTTAATACAATAGAATCAAAATCATAGTTGTTTAAAACACAACAACTGTTTTAATGAATGTCCAGAACTCCTTTGGTTTTTAAATCACACTCCACACCCTCCATGTTTAGTTTTTTTCCAAGTCCAGAGATATGTAACTTCTGCTGTCTGATCACGAATATCTATTACAGAGAAGTAGATTTTATTTAGAAGAAATCATCACTTTCCAGGCCAATGGTGCATTTTACTGTTTCCATATGTTCTATAAACGGCTTACAGAGCTTTTGAAATCGTTCATAAAACAATAATGAAAAGAAAAATTGAGGATGAAAAACAATATTTCCTTCTTCCAACATAAATTAGCGACGAGTTGTGACTTAATTTTGAGCTTTATTAGCGAATCTGAACTGGAAGGACCTTGTTGTGGACCGGCTGCCAGGCGCGATACGAGGGTTTTACTAGTTCCAGACGACACGGTTCTTTGTTCTACATTCAGCCTCCATATTGTTGCACATAAAAAATGCACAGAGCACCCATGGACGTTATGGCGTTAAAATGCAGCGTGGTCGGCACATTGTTGGTGCATCGCTATCGGGAAGCAGCAGAGATCTGTGGCACGACCGACCAACGCAAACCTGGTCTGAAGACAGTGGTGCAGTATTTCACTTTTATTTTGAGGGCACAATATCAAGGTGGTTATGTGCATCTACATAGACAGGTGCACAACACATGCTTTTTTTACTACCTGACAAATCTGCCTTTATAACAGTGATCCACCGAGGTGCACGTAGCATTTAAAGTGAAAGTGAGACGGTAATCTGATTGGTTTGTAGCATGTGACGCCCCAAAAACCCAACAGTGATTAATTAGGAGGCTGAGTTCAACCCCTTTTGAATCATGTGACCGATGCTGCAACTTTTGTTTTCCTCCGTCAAACTAGCCAAAGTGGATTTGGACACGTCTCGAATGCTTTGGACCGTGCGCTTGGATCGTTAAAACTCAGCCATAAACCAGAATACACTGTTATGGTCGTGGCCGCGCCACTTGAGGTGTTTTTTGGTCTCATTCTACAACCAGGACAAATTACATGTTGTTCGAAAGCATTAAGTCTCCTCGTTCTATTTGTGCAGAACATTTCAGTGATCCCCACATCACGGCGACAGCTGTTCTCCATTTTCACGCAGCTTCTTGTCTTTTTGGTTGTTTGTGAAGCAGGACACATGTTGCAAGTGCTAAAAGCGACGCACAATTTTCACCACAAGATTCCTACGAACAAAAAGAAGCCACACCGTGGTCCAATAAATGTTTTATTCTGGAGACACAAAGCCAACAACTTGAGTAGTTTTCTTTGGAAATGCTTGATTGCTTGATACCAGGGTTGTGACCTTATTTAAAAGATCAGTAACCTTTTTATTTTGGGGACGTATTGTAAACAAAAATGCTGGTGAATATGGTTCAAGGTTAAATTTCTACTTCTGCAGGCGAGCTCCTCCGGAGAAGTGTAAGCGGAAGCCGCTGCCGGTCAAAGTGAAGGGGAAAAAGCTTCCATTCGTGCCCAGGGAATGTGAGTTACCTCAGTTTGCACTTCAGATTTTCATCACCTCTTCTTCTTCCTATAGTTGATGTGTTATTATTTCATGGTGCGCACATACCAGACTTGTTGAAGAAAGACTTTGACTGAGCTTGTCTGACTAAGTGGAGTGAATTCAGTCATTTATACTGAAATAAATCCAAGGCGATTTTCATTTTTTCTGGTCAAAGTAGTGCAGTAAATACAAACACATTATGTACACAACATGTTATCAAGTCAGTTTAAGGGAAAAATTCATTGTTGATTGTCCCGAGAAGAACCTGCTCTCAATTTTATGTCCACATGCTGCCAAATTGTAAAATGAGCTCATACTGTCAGTAAAACTATAAAAAACTGTTTCTCGAACACTTGAGCCAAACATTCTACACAGCTTTGTAAAATGCGACATAGTCGATGTGGCTGCGGAGCAAAACAGTAAAAAATGACCTATGTGCCATTTCAGTGACGGTGCTGGAAACCAACGAAAAACCTACGAGACCACCGCCGAAAAACATGAAACTCATCACCAAACCTCCAACAACGAGCCGCCGAGTCCAATCTACGACGTCTCCAACGAAGGTGACGGCGTCCGCGGCCAAGGTGACGTCCTCTACGAAGATGGCGACATCTGCAACGAAGGGACGACGTCTCCAACGAAGGTGACGACGTCCGCGGCCAAGGTGACGTCCTCAACAACGAAGGTGACGACATCTGCAACAAAGGTGACGACGTCTGCAACCAACGTTACGATGTCTGCAACCAACGTTACCACGTCTGCAACCAACGTTACGACGTCTGCAACCAACGTTACGTCTGCAACCAACGTTACGACGTCTGCAACCAACGTTACGAGGTCTGCAACCAACGTTACGATGTCTGCAACCAACGTTACGACGTCTGCAACCAACGTTACGAGGTCTGCAACCAACGTTACGAGGTCTGCAACCAACGTTACGAGGTCCGCAGTCAACGGTACGACGTACGCAGTCAATGAGACGATGGCGAGCACTGTGGCGCTAAAGGGGAAATCACCTGAAAAGAAAGCAAAGGAAAAAAATACGTTGAAACCATGGAGGAAAAGCAAAATCACGAACAAGCAGGAAGCCACAGCACAAAAGAAGAAGAACACTTTGCAGCAGAAATCCAGGGAAGAGTCAAAGAAGACCACGGCGGGAAAACCCGGCGGTGAGAAAGATAAAGTAAAACCAAAGGCCAAGCAAACTGCCACAGACAATTCAAAAACCGACAGTCTGAAGGCCTCCAAGAGGCTGAAAGTTATCACCATCAACACGAAGAAGAAGAAGGAGATTCCCCAGAGGAAAGCAGCACTGAAACAAATCAAACTCGGGAAGAACAACACAAAGATGAGAGAGTCTGCAACAGAACTTCAGGCTTTCATGAACAAAACAAACTTTAATGTCAAAGGCAACAGAACAATGAGAAACCCACTTCAGGTTAAAAGCAAGAAAGATACCAAAGCACTTTGAAACATTGTTTTTAATATGTCTGAGTCTTTATTTTGATATATGTTTGTATGTGAAAGTGTTGTTTCATTGTACAGGAATAGTTTGTTATTATGGGAAAAAGAGTCAATTTGATTTCTAGCCAAGAATTTGATGATTGATTCCAGTAACAAATCTGTTCAATAAATATGAAGCCGCAGCCAGCAGCTAAACCCCTAATGCACGTTCCCCCACAGCCCATTAATGATCATGTTTTAGCCTGTTTGGTTGATCCAGAAAAAAAACGATGTGTAAAAACGACACTAAATCTTTGTGTCTGGCACATGCTCCGCTATAAAATCACACCGTTATGTTTTAAGACTTTGGTTCCAAGAGAAATACAAACACAAGATGTGATAGAAGATGAGTCGGCGTCTGGATGGTTTCGCTTCCAGTTTTTAAAGCAAGGCTAAGCTAAGCTAACCATCTGCTGGTTGTGGCAAGTGTAAGTGCATTTTTCAGAAAGTTGAACTATTCCTTTAACTGTTTCATGCAATTATGCATGTAATGACACAGTTTCCTTTTACGGCTTATTTTTGACTGTCATAAAACTGTATTTAGAACGTATAAAATAGAAAAATAGACACATTAGAAAGTGTCCTGTCTCAGAAACGCTCTGTAATTAAACTGCACCGCTGATCATAACCGAAACCACCATGGCTGTTCCTTACATAATGACTGCTGTAAAAGTTGAGCCGGCCTGACGGCAACATCCCTGGTGCACGCCAGGGCGACGTAAACTCTCCCAATTCAGCATCATTACACATTCCTGAGGAGCGGAATGTATGAAAATGACATTTCATAACTTTGCAGCGTGGGTTATGATGAAGGAAAAGGTTACCCCAGGGTACACGCCCTCCAGTCAACGCCTGTGAATAAATGACATAACGTGACGAGGCAAACATGTATGACGTGACAGAAACATGCCGTATAACGTGATATTTTCAGGTACAACATCATTTTTGTACAGTGGCGTTGTGTTTGATAGACATGAGAGAGTTTGAGGATAAGTTGCAGATCTTAGTGACCAACAGCAGATGTTTGGGACAGATGTTTGTACCTTAAGAGTCATCAGGTGTTTCGACCTCTGCTAAGTCAGGCCCACCACAGGCTGCTCAGACCTGGGTGTGTGTCCCCAACATCTTGGGGCCCAGTTGGGATGTTTCCTGCAGTCGCTGATGTTTCTTTTACGATCTGGTGCCGGGCTTGTCTTTGCATTGCTCGTTGTGCAACGCGATTACGGATGTTGCAATAAAGCCCCTGCAGCCAATCTCCACTGGGCGGACGATCGCTCTCCAGCCTTGTTTTTCTGGAGAAATTAGTTTTCTACGTAGGTTTGGCTCCGTCTGAGACATCTGGAGGACGCTCGGAGTGGAGTCACTGGTCCTTCATGTCAGAAGGGGCCAGTAGAGGTGTTTCATCTTGTCAGGATACCGCCCGGACCTCAAGCTTCTTCCTCGGCTCCTAACGTGGAAACCTTCGGGTGCGGCCACGTTTTCCTGAGAACTTATCAGTCAGACATCTTGAGGACCTGTTTCAAACTGACGCCCGAGGAAATAAAAGCATTTAAGTTGAGGGGCCGTTCGTGTTGCAGGGCTACAAGTGCTCATTTCCCTCCACATCAAGGTAAGTCCCCTATACGTTGAAGCTGATGTTCTTCAAACCACACGACCCCTCACAAATTACAGAGCTTCACAACTAACCATTTGAGCTTAAGTGTCACCAGTTAAAAAAAACCTGATGGTGCTAAAAGGAAACCTCAACTTATAATGGGATCCTTGAGTGTTTGTTTTAACCTTTGGCACCTTTATTCCTTCAGAGTTTCTAGTTTGTGACAGCGAAGTCGTCCTTTTCCTGTCGTGCAACCGCTCCTGTTGTCTCCGTTTGTCGTTACCTGCGGCTGTTTGGCCACAGGCGCCGACTCTTCGAAGTGTAAGAGTCGTTTTTCAACTAACAAAGGACTTTGCTGACACGTGCGTTGACGCAGAACCTTCCTCTCCTGTTAACGACGATGTTTGCAGGTTTCAGTGATCTGTCATTTCTGTTCAATTCCTTGTAACAAAGTCGACAAGTGACGAGCGGCCCAGTGATGAAATGCGTGACTGAATTGGATTTTAAGTCCATGGAGCACTTCCGGGGAAAAGGGACCAGCATCAACCTCTTTGTTCTCACCTTGTTAGGGGGTTTCCGACCATGGTGTCGTTGCAGTTTCCTGAACATGGCTGATCATAGTATTTAAGGGGGTTCAAACTGAATTGTCATCACTGTGGAGAAGCGTCATCGGCCCCCGAGCTGAGACAGTGGCCCCAGGCAATCACCTGCTCTGCCTGCCCGGATGAAACATAGATGCTCATTTGCTTACAGTCATTTCTTTAACTGTAAACTTAAATATAGAGAATATATCACATTACTGTACCATCTGAAATACACTTTTATTAAAATCAACTGCGACCAACTTCACTAGCACCTCTTCATTGGACGGGAGGTTTGGCCCTTAACGTACAGATGAACCTCTGAAATCAGAATCCAGCTCTGTGTGCATGGTGGAGGAACACATTTATACTATACTACTATACTATAATACTACTTTACTTTACTATACTAGTGCCCGTGAGAAAAGAAGAAACATTTACGCACAATGCATCACGGAGGGGCAGAACGGCTGAGTCAGAAACAGGACGTGTAATCAAGTGGGCTGGAGACTCTGAATTACACAGGGTCTGAAATGACTGCAATACTACGCACTGTTAGTAAGTAGCCTGCTGTTCAGTACATGGAATGTTCTGTGTACTACTGAATACTCAATACCTGTTCAAAGTACATTTACTTTGTTACTTAAGTAGCTTTATCTAATATCTGTAATTTCTTCTCCACTACATTTTTACAAAGCATTGTGATACATGTTCACGTTGGTTTTTTTTATATAATTTTTTTAAGTAATCAATATCAAGCGGGGACCTCTTCCATTGATCCAATCAGAGCAGGCAGGTCACATTAGACCCCTTTCCACTTGGAAAGTATTTTTACTTTAAATATAATTAAAAGTACTTACTTTCTTTTACTCAAGTGGAAAAGTTCATGTGGTACTTGTACTTTCACTTGAGTACATTTTTGTATATTCATTTGCACGAATGGGGGTCAATGCTCTAACGTCATCGCCGGAGGAGACCCCTCTCAGCTTTGTGAGAAATGTGGCATCATCCCACAACTTACTCTCAGCGTAGATATGATGAACTGTGACTGACCGCAAGTCTTGTTTCATACAGGAGTTTGAAAAAAACACGTAAAGCTGTGTAAGGAAGTTATGGTTCAAACTGGGTTAACACAAGCATTTTCTCAGAAAACCAAGAAAACCTCTTGAACATAAATATAAATATGCAATACTGAAATCATTAAAAAAGGAGACACAGCAGCTGCTGCATTGAGGTTGATGATTGAAACCACATCTTAAAAATACATAAAAACCTCCGGCTCCTACATCAATCCTATTCACACATGGGTGAATAAAAACGTTTTAATCCACAACATACATGTGTTTCAGCAGAGGTCGAGTCGGGTTTCTGGGGGAAATGATCAGTTTTCTCTGCGGCAAACAGGGATTTATTCTGCAGAACGAATCTATTGGATGTTTAAACAACAAACTTGAAAATGTAAACAACTGAATTCTTGCAAAAAAGGTGCAGGAGTTTGACAAAAAATAGTTTAAACTGCGTCTCACATTCTTTGCCAGTCCCGCACAACATGCAACCTGCACTTAAGTTTTATAATTTGAGTTCATACTTGATGTATTTTAACATGTTCTTATGTTAATGATTTATTATTATTACTATTATGTTGTTGACTGTTTGTAGTAACTCTATAAAATCTGTATAAAAATATCAAGAAATATCTTCATTCAATCTTTGCTATTTAATTAAAGGGATATCGCCCCCTAGTGGCCATCCTGTGGATCACCAATAACAAACCCTAACTCTCCATCTGTCACTTCCTTAATGTGGGAATCATTGACACTTTAAACTTTAACCTTCAAAACACTCACAGCGATGTGCAGGTTGTCTATTAACTGACAAGTCACAGGTATAATCCAAAGTGTCGGGAGCACGAGAACAGAGGAGCTGGTGAAACTGAACAGACTCACTCCTGATGTTATTCAGCAGCGACTTTACCAACTTTAAAAAACAGCGTGATGGAAATCTGGAAATACAAGAGGCTGGAAACACCAAAGTTATCCACGTGTATTTTAATAGGGGCTTTCTGCAGAAAGGATCAACACAGAGAGTCACAAGGATCTCAGAGTGAAGATGCAGGACACTCAAATACAAGCATCTTATATAGGAGGACTAAGGCTGTCTCTCTGAACCAGTTCAGACTGGTGCTGTAGGCGCAGGTTGAGAGAGGAATCTAAACACAAACAACTGATTTACATGTGTTTCCTAAGGAGATAAGCAGACATACATTCCGTTCTTTGGAGGGTAAATAAGTGGCAAAAGGGTCTGGCAGTTTTCAGGTCATAAACAGTTCAGACCATAAAACAGCTCCGGTCATAAAAGTCTTTAGACAGGGCTGCAAAAGTTACTCTTCAACTATAAAATAGGTTTCAACCACACTTAGTTAATTTTTCCAGTACAACAGCCACAACAAGAAGCTCCATTTTAAAAATCACTTTATTTGCTTCAAAATATATTGAAAACATCCATAATACAACTTTTAGAAAAACTGATCATTTAAAAATAATCAAATCACTATGTCGATATAAGTCCTGTTTATTTGACGAAAAAGTTTAGTTCACGCTTAATCAGCAAAAGACAATTTAATTTTTCTCACAAATGGCAGCATGTGCAAAAGCGTCAGGATTTAATAAATGTGCAAAAATATTTTCCTTTCGGGTTCTAATGGTGTTACACAACAACCCAGTATAAAAACACTACTTGATCATTGGTGTTATTTGCTCACATCCTCATTTAAAACATATTAATGCTTCTTCCTCATCATTGGTACATTCGTCACCTAAGTGCTTCCTCTCCTGGTAACGCAGTGACTCGGCAGTGACTGGACCGACCGCGCGCTCCCCTCCTCTTCCTCGCTCTCTCAGCGGCGGATCGTGTACACGACATCTCCGACCTGCAGGATCCCCGTCTTCTTCACGATGTGCAGCTGCCCGAACAGCGGAGCCGACTTGTAGATGTGCTTCTCGGACGGTTTGCACTGACGGTAGCTGCGGAAAAAGAACCGTCACCGGGATGAGCTCAGAGAAATGTACGATTATAAGATAACAAGATTTTACAAGAGCAGTTCACATTTGGATCAATTTGACAGAACAAACTCTATTTACAAGATATTAATATGATGACAAATGAGAGAAACTGTTGAGAAATAACTAAACGTGAAGTGATGGAAGCTTTTTCCTACAAACACAGCTTTCAAACCAGGAGCCTTTTAATTACCTCTGCAGAGGAGGTTATGTTTTCTTCTGCTTGTGTTATAACTCAACGAGTTCACTCACTTCCTTTAATTGAATAATATTTTAGCAACATTTTCAGAATTCCACAGTTTCCCTCCATTAACAGAAATACACGTGTGTCATTTCATCATCTTATTAAAAGAAGCCACATCGAGCAGAAAGGACGTTTTCAGCACCAACATATTAAATATATTAATAGGGTTGCAAAGGGGCGGAAAATTTCCGGTAAATTTCCGGAAACTTTCCATGGGAAGTTAAGCTCGGGAATTTTGGAAATTTTGACACTTTTTTTGCAAATGTTAGCTTATAACATGTGACTTAAAGGGGACATAGCATGCCCATTTTACCACAAGTTGATATGGTTCCTTGGGGTCTTAATGAAATGTCTGTAACATACTTTGGTCAAAATACCACAAGGATCATTTAAAACAGCCTTTTTACCCTGTATAAAACAGCCCTCCACAGAGTGACCTGTTTTGAGTGCCTGTTCCTTTAAATGCTAATGAGCCAGCTCCCCCCTCCCCCCCATGATTTTAAACAATATAAATTACATATTTTATATGATATAAATTATCAAATATGCATCCCATACTTTGTATTCCCCTTCTGTTGTCCTGGAGTTTTAATTTTCCCAAATCACATAATTAAATGTCCCCTCTGCCCTCCCACTACAAGCACACAAGCAGACAGACAGAGAGAGAAAGAGAGGGGGCTATGAAGACCATCATTTACCCCCGAACCCCGACATTCAACGGGTACAACAACAAGCGGAGAAAACGGCGCTGCGCTGCCTCGCAGTGTTAGGATTTTAATAATATAATTAGACACTATAGCCCCGAAAAGGATCGATTTTACGCGCACCATGTTTGTACCTTAACAGAAAGACTTAATGTGTGTGTGTCTGTGAAGATGGCAATGAAACTGCACTCTAAACAAATGCAGTGTGTTAGACAGGGGTGGGGGGGGGGCAGGGGCAGTTTGGGCTGAATATGTGGGAGAATGTGCGGCCTTCAGACAGTGACTGATAGTAGCTGTTGCTGGCTGGTTTTAATCTTGAAGTTGGTTTGTGTGTGTGTGTGTGTGCGTCACATCGCAGTTCAGTCTTGCACCTGTCTGATAAGGCCTGTTTTGAGAAGACTGTTCATCTGTGGCATACACTACACTGTACTTTAACTTGTTCTCATACCTAACTTGCTATATTACAGCCTAAACTCCATTAGCTTTATTCAAACATCACACATACATGAATGCACTGTTTTCTTAAAAAACTGTGACATACGTCAAATGAAAGTCCGAAGTCCTCTTGTCCGAGAAAGCGCACAGTATCCATTATTGATTGGCAACGCAAACAGGTGACTGTATTTATAGTCCACAGGAACAAAATTGTCTTGCTGGCAAGTGGCTAACGTTAGCAAGTCTAGATCTTGCAGCACGATCTTGGTTAAAACAACCAAGATCATCAACATCGCTTTCTCCTCCGCTGAGCCACAGGAGACATACCACACCTGTGAACTACTTCCCATTAACTGACGTTTATGTGTAAAACTACTTCCCCTTTGCACTTTACATCCATTTCCTCTAAAGTAAAAATATATTCAGAAACCACCAATACTGTCACATAGAGGAAACTGCTGAGGTCAGATTTTCTTATTTAAGTCCATTGTTCCTGCAGGTTTTGATAAGTTTTCACTGACCGGATTCTATCCTGAGATCCACATAGAGACGGTAGAGTTCTACTCACAAATGGAATTTTGCAACCCTATATATTAACCTTCCCTTAATTAAAGTGAGTTAAAACTTTACCTTTTCAGTGTTTCCAGAGGCTCTTTCCTGTTGATTATTCCAGTTTCAGGGTCCACTGTGGTGAAAATGCACCTGGAACAACAGAAGACAACAAACACATGCATTTCAACATCAAACAGACACTTTCACTGACGGTAGAGTCAGTGATGTCATTTACATCCAGGGAATCGAACCCCAAACCTCTGCAGCTTTGGATTCACTGCTGGTAGGAGGAAGTGATTGTGACGTTACCTTCCACACGACATGACGCGCTGCAGTCGCACGCTGCCAATCTGGATCTCTTCCCATGAGTCCTATAAAAAGCAGAGCAGTTGGTGTTGGAAGTTTTTTTGGAGTCGGAGATAAATTTAGTCGACGCTGCTGCTCAGACTGAAAAGGGCAAAGTATTAGTCAGAAGTAAAGAACTGAAATGATTTCAGACAGGAGGGGGAAAACCACACATTATGTGGTTCTTAACATCTTATCTCTGGTTTTTATCTTTGTGCGTGAAACCAGGAACAGTCAGAGTAGTGTTTGCAGATGTAAAGCTGAACCTCGCACCTCCTCGAAGGCCTCGCAGCCACTTATCACGATGTTTGGGCGGAAGCGGTCGACCGTGACCTCCTTCTCCAGCCTGCTGCTGAGATCCTTCACAGAGGCCTCGGACAGCAGCATCACAGGCCCCACATCTGGGTACGCCACCTGCTGGATAAACGTCGTATCACAAATGTCAATATTTGAGATTTGAATGCAGAGGGAGTGAGAGCAAACAACAGACGAGGAGGGTTGTATTCTCCTATGATTAACGCTCATTAAAAAGCTGCAGCACAACGTCACTACCTCACACTCTGGGAACAGAGGCTCCATATCCACCGACCTCCTGGCCTTCATCTGCGGTTCAAAGTGCACCAGGCGAAAGGTTTTCTCCTCCCCCAGATAACGAGTGAGCCAGCGGGATGCCTCTTCGCCGCAGTCCCGGCCCTGGATGTCACTGCCAAACACTCTGCGGCACAGAAAAACAACAAGAAGCGTTACACAAGTCTGAGAACACAGCGGGGGCAAAAGTACACAAGGATGAATAACCGAGTCAATGTGCACACTGGGCTAAAATCCACCATTTCAAAGTTTTACAGTATGTTTAATGATCCACTTCTGTAATAATACTGTGTATAATGTCCTTAGATGACAAAACAAGCAGATGTTATGGCTGAAAAACGATTCTAATCATCAATTAATCATATTTTTTATACTAAAATACCAATAGGTGTCACACAGTGGGGCTGGGTTTGACCTGCAGTCTTTAATGTTGTTGTCAGGCTGTTTGACCGGAAACCTCAGCTCCTCCATGTTTGGTCCGTTCAAACAAACCTGAGCTCCCTCGCAGGTCAGAGCCACGAGGACGAGAGCAGGCTCCTGTCGGCCCGTCACCATGTGACTGTCGTCTGTCACCACCAGCCAGTGTCTGCAAACAAACACAACAACCGTGGGTCTCCCTCGTTTCTCCAGAGGCAGGAAACACAAAAAAGGTGTGAGAACGTCACAGGTTGTTATGAATACAGCTCATTCCTGCAGAAATCACTATTTAATTATAAGCCACTGGTTGGAAATGGGTCTGGGAATCAAACTGCATCTCTGAAGTTTCAACAACTTGAGTGTTGACACATTTTTTACCTCAGTGAAGGAAAATTACCATTAAAAGCTAAATAAAACAAGCAGTGAGTGTATAACTGCAGTTTAAGCAGATCAGAATTAGAAGCATGAACTTTCCTGACCAGAGTTTGGAGCCTTCATGACCAGAAAGAGATCGATTCTGAACCACAGTTTACAAACTCGTGTCACTAGTAAAAGATCATGTTTGATTAAAAGTATTTTTACTTTAATTATCAAATGTAATGATGAAACAGAGAGCTCACTAGAGTTATGGTTAGAGAGCCCCCCCCCCCAAAAAAAAAAGTTTACTCAAAAGTTATTATATCATACATATTTATATTTTATCACTTTTCTAAACAAAGTTACAGGAGGTTTAACAGAAAAACATTTTGAAAAATTTGAGGGATCACAGTTGGTGGATTATTATGAATGAGATAAATGTATGGTTGACAAGCTTTTATCTAAATTAAGAAAAATGTAATCTGAGAACATAAATTGTGAAAATCTTTTGGGACCTCAAGGGCTGAAATATACACTATATATATATATATATATATATTATAATTGTTACAATAATAATAATTATTATTACAATAATAATATGATACACTTTATTTCTCTTTAATTATAGATCATATATATATTTGCCCTTTTTTAAAGAAAGTTAAAGAAAGTTTAAGGGATCAAAATTGGTGGATTATTATGGATGAAGTTAAAATATATAGTTTATGGTTCACAAGCTAAATAAAATCTTAAATCTACATAAATTGTGCAAATCCTTTGGGACCTCTATGGCTCTAATATACACAATAATAATCATAATAATAATATTTATTAAATTGTACTTTTCCGGACAAAATGACTTTGACAGAAAGAAGAAGTTCAGATTAAAACCCGTCAGAGTTTTACTGAAGGTGACTGAACAGCGTGCGGTTTGAGTTGAATCCAGATGTTGACACATGTGCACAGTGGTTTGAACTTGTTGTCTCCTCTCGGTCTCTCACGTGCGGGACAGGACACGTTCTACTGCAGGTTCTGGTCCATGCGGGACCGAGGAGCCGCTGGACATCGAGTCTCACTCACCGGTCCTGCATGTGTCCGAACTTCAGCCCGACGCAGAGACACTCGGCCAGGGACAGAGACACCGCTCTGCCGGACTTCAGCGGGTGGAGCAGCAGCTGGGACACGACGCCCACACGGACCAGCTCCTCGGTCCGTCTCAGGAACTTGTATCCGAGCCCGAGGCCCAGAGCCGCGGCTCCGACCCCGAGCACAAGAGCCGCGGTGTTATTCTGGACCAGCGACTTCACGTCCATATTTGGTGTCCCTGCGACTTCCGGAGGCAAAACGGAAGTGGAGAAGTTCCCTGGGGGCTACTGCAAATTAATAAAACACACGCAAATAGAAAAAATACAACAAATTAAGAAAACACACGCAAATAGAAAAAATACGTGCAAATTAAGAAAACACACGCAAATAGAAAACACACGTGCAAATTAAGAAAACACACGCAACTAGAAAAAATACGTGCAAATTAAGAAAACACACGCAAAAAGAAAACACACGTGCAAATTAAGAAAACACAAGCAACTACAAAAAATACTGCAAATTAAGAAAATACACGCAAATAGAAAAAATACTGCAAATTATGAAAACACACGCAAAGACAAAAAACTCGTACAAATTAAGAAAACAACTTCATCAATTTGACGCGCTGCAAATTGCAACAACGACACAGGAAATGTTTCCAGGGGACACAAATAAGTGATGAACCGGCTGTAGTTCAAAGCTTTGTGAAGTTCCATCCCCACTGACGAGCAGCAGACTTCAGTCACCTCACAAAGCTTTGAACAACAGCCGTGTTCATCACTTTCTTGGCGCTACTGACCAGACGCTGGCTCCAAATGATCGGCACAAGACAGCAGCTTCCATATCCAGGATATTTTTGGCTTCGTTTCTGGATAGTGGGAGGAAGTGGAGACATGTCGTCCATCTTCATTTACAGTCTGAGAGCATTAGAGTTAAACATCACCACAACTGGAAGTAAATCCCTTTCAAATGAAATTGAATATGTTTGAGGTTCTTTTCATGTTCTCCAAACTTTTAGGGAACACATTTGCTGTTTCTTTTATATATGAACTTGCCAGATGGTTAATTGATTATGTCCAATTCAGTAAAAGGAAAAATACTGATACTGCAGCAAAGACACAAGTGCACTTTCACCAAACTGGCACCAACGTGTGACTGACACCTTGGGTTTCAACCTGCCAAGAATTTTAGAAATCAAGTGACGTAATGCCACAGCCGACCTTCTCAGTGGAACTATTTCTGTCTTTGACATAGATACTCAGGTCTGTGGCCGAAGCAGAAAACAGCAGATGCTCCGGCCACAGGGGGTCAATACAGGGATTTGTCGAATGGATCCTCCTTCTGTTGCCTTTCTGTGCACATGTGATGGCTGAAGGCAGATTCACCGGCACCGAGCCAGGCCTTACTAACTGCTTGATGATGCGCTGGCAAGTGAATTTTCATAACGAGCTAATCTCTGTACCCTCTGCAAACGATGCTTTGATGTTGTGATTCTGTGCACACAACAATTTAATTTAATTTATTTTAGGCACAGATGATCCGATTTGTTTTGGATGTTTTCAGCTCATCATTTCCTGCATCGCTGCAGCTTCACTTTCATAAACAGCCATAACTCGGAGTGGTTCTTAAACTAAGGATCAGGTTCCCAACACTAGGTCTCAGGATCGGGAATAAGACTTTTTCAGACCTTTCTCTAATGTTATGTTTTCTTTTCTTGAGTTTTTCTTTCATAAAGACTGAAAATATAACCTTCACTAATTGAGGATTTATTGCAGGACAAGTACAAAAGGGTTTCTAGAAGATTTCCAGGAAATAACTTAAAAGAGAAGCTCGCAGAGTTAATCACCATTATTTACAATTCAATCAATACTATAAATGTTAATTATGTAGTTATATAAATGTCCATTTGCCTGAAACATACTAATCTGAACTAAAACACAATAAGAAACTATCTGGAGTTAATTAGGCGGACGTGCACCAACCACAATATCTCTATCATTTCAGCCCAAGTGCATCAAGGTTTGAATATTATTGAGGTTTTATGGACTCGCAAATTACAGCCTGATCTGAATCAACACCTGTGGCAGTCTCGTGAAAGAACTCCTCTGTGAAGTCAAGTGTTTCTGTTGTTTTGTCCTCTTCTCTCTCGGCTGCACCACACGACCATGAGATGCATGTAAACAAATGTACATCCTGCCTCACGCCCCGTACGTATCCTCCTGACTGACCGGCTGTAGGTCGTCCGGAACTGGACCGGAGTCAGAATTCCCAAGGGGAAACCATCTGCACCGCACGGTCGTCTCCATACATTCAGCAGGGATTTCACATGTTGACAAACAGCATGGATGAGGTGGGATCACACAGGGATCATACAGAAACATGAATCTTTCTTTGGATTGGACTGTGATGAAGTGTGATGAAGAACGTTCTTGTGCAGAGTACTCAAACATTACTGTGTTTAAAAATGTTTTTATTTTCCAAGCACACAGGGAAAACCTGTAGGTGCAACAGGATACAGTACTTGAATGAATGTCCACTTGTCTTCTGGGTCATTGGTTTTTAGAAGCAAATCAAAATTACACAGAAACAATCATGATTTTTTCCTCTTTTCACATGTGCAACTCAAGTGTTACATGAGGTGCCGGCCTCAGTTTCTCAGAAAACAAAGGAGATCATGTTGTCATACAGTGAATCACACAGGTGGGATCTCAACCCACAGGAGAAATACAATAAATGGCAAAAAGTCAGAGGGAAAAAGAAAATCCCCCTGCAGACGTTCAGAAAATCACCAATCTGTGATGTTCAATTTATTACCTCTAACTTATCAGCCACACAGAGGATTATTGTCATTTTATTATTGATACTTCAAGTATATTTAGCTGTTTCCCTGTATTATTGCTAAAGTAACGATTTTGAATGCCGGACTTTAACTTGTAGTGTTTCTACACTTTTGTTCTTAACACAACTTTTATCTGCACTTATTTCCTACATTTCCCAGCATGCCTTTCATTAGTCCAAATAGATGTCCTAGGAATATGTTTGCTGATGATAACAGAGTAAATCTTCTACTCAGTCGTGTAAATATTGTTTCGATATTTCATTATCTGATGGATTGATAATATTTATAAATAAATCAGCTCATCAATTAACAGGAAAACTGGGAAATACTCTTCGGTTCCAGTGACTCAGCTGTGGCAATATGATGCTTTCTCATTGACAGATATTATTAAAAGAAAAAATACTTGTCACTAATTTCAATAACATTTTAAGGACAAAAGAATGTATCAGTTAATCAAGAAAATATGACATATTATATATATTAATAAATAATCAAAATGTATTGCTCATTTCTGATTTGATTTTCCCAAAAACTGCCATTTTTCCTGTGCAGGTTTTAAACCAATCAAACATCTTTGGGGATGAAAGCTTCTGCTGTAGCTGCCAGAAAAAAACTTCACATCTTGTCGCCTACACAGAAAAAAAACTAAAAACAGGCCGAACACTAAAAATAGTCCCAGAAATACGAGATATAGTATCTGAGGGCGGATTTGAACTCTTGCGTCAGTCACACAGACTCGGTCTATTGTGGCATATTTGTCTGCGACTGACAGCCGGCTCCTCATCCATTGTCCAAACACAGAAAACTCCCCCGTCTCTCCCATCTGTCACCGCAGACTGCTTCTAAAAATAGTTTGCATCCACTGTTTGATCCAGATGTGATTCTGTTTGATGGTGGATGAGTTCTGTGAAGCTTCGCAGATGTTCAGGTCGAAAAGAGCAGGGGAGAAAAAATAGGAGAAAGAGTCATAACCCAAACAGGAACCTTGATATTAGAAAATCTGTTGTGTATGTTATGTAATATTTAACTATAAGTGATAATTTGAGCTTTTCTGTGTTTTCTGCCGCTGCTCACTGAATGTTAAGAGGCGTCAGTGCTGGTGAGTGTCTACTTGTGATTACTGGACTTTGCCGCTGATGCAGTTTTACCATTTTTACCATTTTTATCGAACTTTTCCACTTGTGACGTTACATAATTCTGCAGTGTTAGGGTCGGATGCATCAGCGTTTCAGGCAGAGAGCACTGACACACACGATAACACAATAACAGAGGCAACTGCACATGTGAGTCATGTGAAGTTACGAGTGTGTGTGTCAGTTCTGAAAAGGTTCGGACAGTCACGGTTTGTTTAAATCAAGTTTGAGGGAATCATGAGGCTAGAAAGTCTGAATTGATTTCACTGTGAGGAGAAGTTAATTAAAAAAAAGCATCGAGACGTATTCCCAAATAACTAAAAATAAATTCTAAAGTGAGTGAACAGTAACAGAAACATAAAAATGGGATTTGCTGCAGAGAGACGTTTCAGCTATTTAGTTTCTGTGCCTTTGCTCAGTCTGCTCCTTCGGCTCCTGCTCTGCTTCCACCTACAAACCGTGAGCACGTCACATCACGTGTCCTGGACCGTGTTCATGTGTTCATGTGTTCATGTGTTCATGTGTTCATGTGACACACACGCTCATGCCTACATGGCTCTTCCAAGCACTGTGCACGCCCCTGAAACACCTGAAGTCAAAACACTGGCAGCTGCTCTTTCTTAAACACATATTTGATTAAGATTTTGCTGTTGACAGTGCTGCATGTGCGTTTCCCCTTTCCTGCCTCCTACTGTTGGTTTACTGGGATTATAGCACCACAAACATCTACTTGCAGTCGTGTCTTTGCTGTGAGGACCGTCAAGTATCCGTTGTCCGCTTGACAGTGAAGACGTATCGTGCCGCACTGAAATCTGCTGCAGGGAAAGAAAGGCTAGACGGAGCTGCGTCTCTTAAACACCCTGAACGGGGAGAGAAAGCGCAGACCTGTTGTTGAGGAGTTTATGCTCGTGCACTGACGTGGACCGCAGACGCAGCCTGTTGATCCAGGCTCCATGTAGGGAGAGCAGTTGTTGATCTGCTGAAAGTAGGCATCGGAGAACGTCAGGTCCTGAGGGATCATCGTGGGTATGGAGCCCTGCAGCTTCTCCTTGCTCCGGTACCACAGGCAGGAGCATATAGTCTGGAAGTGAAGCACCTCGGTGTAGGCACCTTTTAAATCTTTAGCCCTTGAGCTGTCATTTGCTACAGGAGTGGAGGACGTTGAAGCTGAGACCGGTATAAGACGAGCCACCTCGCCTCGGGACTTGCAGACGGACATCAGGGCCTTCTGTTTGGCGTCCCTCCGCTCGTCCTCAGTGTTCATGGTGAGGAAGCGAAGCACCACCAGGTTCAGAAACGCTCCGATCACCGTCAGGCCCATCAGGATGTAAACAAAGCAGAAGGCCACGTACCGGGGGTCGTTCTGCAGCGCGTCGTCCCTCTGCAGGGCCACGTAGTCCCCGAAGCCGATGGTAGTGAGCGTGATGAAGCAGTAGTAGTACGCGTGGAGGAAGCTCCATCCCTCACAGTGGGAGAAGGCCACAGCCCCCACGCACAGAGTGCTCATGCAGGAGAAGAAGCCCACGGTCACCATGTTCGCCATGGAGACCTCGGTCTGACGCATCCCCAGGCACTTCTTGGCTTGGTGCAGCAGGTACCTGACAAACGTGTTGATGCGCTCGCCCAGGCTCTGGAACATGACCAGGGTGAGAGGGATCCCCAGGAGGGCGTAGAACATGCAGAACACTTTCCCTGAGTCGGTGCTGGGCGCTGCGTGGCCATAACCTGAGGGAGAGCACATCGCATGTTTATACTCAGACACTGTGAGCATCATCTTATATCTGAGAAGATGCAGAAGTCTTTAGTGTTGAGATGACACCAATCTCCTGTAGTAAATGTTTTACCTCCGGACTCAAATCCACAGGAAACCAACACACACTCCAAATAGATTCGTCTCCCTGATGGAAAAATCCAGACCCACTGTTCAAGCTTGACGTTATTATAGTGAATCAACAGCTATTTTCTTATTTGACTCCCACACTGTTGTCAGCTGGGACATTGTAAACACTGGAAATAAACCAGAGACGTCACTTTCTCTGTGTAAATTAGCCTTAAGAGGTCTTATTGTAATAACTGGTGCTGAACCAGGGTCGTGGTCGTGTTGTGTCGGTAATTTGGGGTTTTAGTTTTACTTCAAATGGTTTTTCAAATGTCCCACATTTCCATTTCCATACAATTACACACAATTTACACCTCATCATTGTTCGACGTGACTGTTTTAACCAAAGTAACAACACTGACATTGATCTGTTTAACCTTCACTTAACTAGGAAATGCCTCAGTGAGATAAAAAGATTAGAATACTAACAATAATTATAATTTATTTTACAAGGGTGGCCCGGAAAAGAAAGGAAGCAAAGGCAGAGTTACACACAAACAACACAAGACAACACAACTCTGCTTCTTTATACATATTAGTTCAAAATAAAAATGTCTCATAGCTTTCAATCATAAGAAATCTTGAGTCTTAACAGAGAATAGAGAAGATTTTGTCACATACAAAGAAGATGTGCTGTGATATGCTTCTACAAGACTATTGTGTAAGAATCGATTTTTTATGAGCGTACATAAGGCACATAGGTAAAAGTAATGTAGTGTAATAATTTAAAAGCATATTGATTTAATATATCCGCTGTGTAGTTTGTAAAACTTTACATCTATGCAACCTTTTTTAAATAAAAAGTGAATATTTCTGAGGGGAGATCAAATTAACAAAAATATGTTTTAACAATAAAATGGATGAGACAATTTTACAAACACAATAGGGTATGTGCTTGAAAAATACCTAATAATAATAATTACAATGAGAGTACATCATAACAATTACTTAAAAGTATTAATACAGACTATATAATGTGAAGTAGGAATTCAAATGCATATACACGATGGATGTGTAGTTTGTAGAAACATTACATTTAAGAAAAGAAAATGTTGCAGACTTTTCTTGGGTGTAAATAAATATTTCTGAGGGAATATAAAACGAACATTTTAACAAACAATACTGTTCAGCAGCGACAAATAATTACAACGAGAGTAAATAATAGGAATAAGATTGAAGTCATGTATAATGTTAAATGTAATAATTCAAATGCATGTGTATTGATTCAATTTGTCTGTTGTCTAGTTTGTAAATTATAAAATAAAACACTGAAGACTTTTCTTGACTGTAAATAAATTTGCGAGAGGGAGTTTGACTTCTAATTAACGTGGATTGATGACGTCAGACATCCTCAATCCGTCTCTCTACGTCATTATCCGACACTAAAGAACACAAGCATTGACAACAACCCACCGATCGTCGTGATCACAGTGATGGCGAAGTAGAAGGAGCCCGCGAACTTCCACTGGACTCCCGCCTTGTGCGGTTTGAGCTGCAGGACGACGAGCTCCAGCTCCTCGAAGTTCGCTTTGGTCAAGTTGTATTTGCGCATGAGCTCGTACTTTCTGGCGTCGAGCCGCCTCTTGTGACTCTTCTCCTGCTTCGACTCCAGGGTCTCGAACACGGCCGCCCCGACCACCAGGTACGTGAGGATGCTGACGATGAGGGCGAGGGTCCGGGCGTTTTGTCTCTTCATGGTCAAGAGGGAGGACGGGATGTGTCCAAGTGCAGGTGGCAGCTGAGACTCCGCGCGTCCTGCTTCTCCTGACGCACTCCGGATCCGACAGAGGGGACTTGTGGAGATGGAGCCGCTCTCTCAGCGCCACCCCCACATCACAGTTGGGTTGCTACTGTATTTGGACTATTTGTCACCAGCATATATTTAGATTCTGCTGGGAGAAAACACACACACACACAGGGCAATCCCACAGATCCTCCAGGAGCAGGAGCCCGAAACCAGGAGCGCACCTTCCTGCAGCTTTTACGCACATCTCCTCTTTCTTCTCTGGGGCCAAATCAAACAGCTTTGTGTTTCCTCTGTGCAGACATGGTTCGGTTCCCAACGAAATGTGACTGTGGTGTGTGTATGATTCATTCTCTCTCTCTCTCTCTCGCAGATACAATATTTACCCAGTGGCTATTTAAACAGACTCGCTCTACTGGCTTCACAAGTTGTCTAGCAACCTAATGAGAAGCCACCTTCCAGTGAGTAAACATTTAAAAAGGGGACATCCTCTCCTCGTGGTGCACAGGACTCAGGGTTCTTCAGCTCCAACAGCAACGGATCCTCCTCTCACATTTCACAGTGGAATTATATCCATGTTATAATCTGGTCATCTTAAACATCTTGACCAGAGTGAAAGTGATGCTTTAAGATCCAGAAACAAACTTCCGGAGAAATTGACAAAAATAAATGAATAAAGAAATGATAAAGAAAGAGACCAAGGATCTGCACCAACCTTCAACCAACCAACCAACCAGTCAGTCAATCACATAGTCAACCAACCAGTCAACCAGCCAACCAGACAGAAAGCAGCCAACCAGCCAACCAGTTAATTAATTAAACAATCAAGCAGACACAAAATGAAAACATAAACCTCTTTGATGAGGGAATAAATTAGAATTAAATAAAGGAGAACGCATGGTTTTTTATTTTTTATTATTTAAGGTGGAAGAGGACGATCTTAGTTTCCAGTGTCCCTCAGTGAAGGTTCACACTCGTGTCTGTTTAAAGGAGCACAACACAACGTTGTGTTTACGGTACAGGTGTAGGTGGAGGTGTCAGTAAACATTTCTAAACCTGAAAGTCTGCATGTAAATCAGTTTTAAGAGACGGGAGCAGGAGGTCAAACTAGTTTTTGTCAGCGTGAGCTTTATTCATGCTAAAGACTAGAAATCGTGATTTCTCAGGCTACAGCTTCAATTTGGGCTTTTCTTAGTTTTAAATACTAAAAGGCTTTTTAACACTAAATGCTATAATGCTAATTTTTAAACAGGATGGAAAGTAGAAGTCAATCATCAACAACTTAGCTAATGGATTAATAAGTAATTTATTAAAATGCTGGTTTCAGCTCCTGAAATGTGAGGGTTTGGTGTTTGTCTCTGTTTTAAGATATAAAAAAAAAAAAACATTTAAGATTCTGTTTCAGGTTTGGAACATGACCCCGAAGTTTTCTGGCATTTTATAGATGAAACGATTAATTAAAAAAAAAGCAGCAAATCAGACGATAATGAAGTGATCGTTTAAGGCAGTGGTTGCAATACAAGACATTAACAACACATCATTACATTTAATTAATAACAAAACTGCAGAGCCAAATTGCAATAACGCTATAGCTTTATGTTTTTTTTAAAAAGATGAACACATAGTCGTCGAGCAATACGGACTGAACTGCACACTGGAGATGTTTGAGGGCGACAAAGAAAAAGGAAAAGTGCTTTCTAGCAAACGTTAAACTGATAAAGCTCCTGGAGGTTTATTACAAATATCATCTTCATGCTTTCTCTGGGTCTTTAAGAGCAGATGTGTCTGGAATTACTTCACACTTTGAATTAAAAGATGGTGGAATGGCAGGGAGGTGTTTGAGGTATTTGAGAGAGATCTTCGGGTCTCGGAGGTTTTCCTACAAGGACTCGAACTCATCAATCCTCTGCTTGGTGTTGCCCATGCGGATCTGACGCAGGGTCTTGTACTTGTCCCGGCCGACCCGGACGTTCTCAGCGTGGAGCAGGTCGTTCGGGGTCTTTGTGTTCTCATCCCGGGCTTCTGCCAGCTCGGAGCTCAGGGCCTGTGGAAGAAGGAGCACATTTCTGTTATATAAGCTGAACTTTTCAGTATTGCTATTCACTTTAAATACTTTTCCGCCGCTTGGTGGTTTCACTGAATGACCCAGAATTATTTTTTACCTTCCAAAGGGTCTCAGACGTTGGTTCAGACACAGAAAGGATTTGTTTTATCGTCTGCACAGCAGTTATCTTATGTTACAGAAGTTACTATGTACCTTAAGTTACACGAGTAACTTTTTAATTTAAAACTAATTTACTTATAATTCATTATGCTTTTTGGTTATTATGTGTTAGGGTCAGGGTTGTGTGTGGCCTACGGAGCATTTGTCTTGGTCTGAGGTGCAGGTGCAAGTGTGACATCTGTTGGCAGCGAATGTCGTTTGTATGACCTTTAAACTTTTAGATCAGGTTGGTTTTAGAATCACATTTTAGATGTAAAACAACATCCACTGTCTGAATCTTCGGTGAAATCAGTAAAGTGGCCGTATCCTCGGACCCTGGACTCACCATGAGTTTTTTCTGCAGGCTTTCGTCCTTCTCCGCCTCTCTGAGCCTCTCCTCCTCCTGAGGGTGGTCCTCGATGCCCTGCGTCGGCAGCTCGGCACTGTAGGTGCTGTTCTCCTCGCTGTTCTCGTGGTCGCTCTCGCCGTCCGAGGAGGATGAGGAGGAGGAGGAGGAGGAAGCAGGAGGAGTGGGAACAGGAGAAGCGGGTGCAGGAGGAGGGGATGCAGGAGGAGGGGATGCAGGAGGAGCGGGTGCAGGAGCTGCATTCATCACAAGGATCAGCTCTTCTCTTGTCTTCAGCAGATTCTCCTCCACCTCCATGACCTGGCAGGAGGTTTGACAGGGACAGTGCTCGTTGATCAACAGGATAAAAAACTGCAGATGAACCAGAGTTCGCCTAAAAAACTAATGTGCAACTATTCACTGTGCAGATGTTAGAAATGCATCCAAAAATAGAAAGATGGGTCATGATGGAAATCAGAGTGGAAACATCTTATATAAACAATTATTTTAAAGGTATTTTCAATGACCATGAAAATGAAACCGTTTGAAACAGTTTGTAATAAAAGATATGTGTATTTTAAAGTATAATAATATTTTATAATATAAAATCTATTCATGACAGACGTGTTTTCCTACATACTTTATTATCTATTTATACAGCATTCTCCTGCTGGTGGCCGTGGGAGGAGTTAAAACTTCTGGTATCTTTCTACTACATTACATTTTTACTACAATAGAACTTTATTACATTATAGTGTATTTTAAACCTTTATTACCTCCTAGATAAGAGCTTATGTTTTTGTCTGAATTACTTTTTTTATTACTATTCAACCAATGAAATTCATGGATCTTGATGAAATTCTTTTTAAACGTGGTCAGATTTTTTGTTAATGAGATTTGCTGCAGATCCAAATAAAAACTGTAATCTCGTAAATTTAAATGTGTTTAAATTCATAAGACGACTGTTGGGTCTTGGCGGAGATATGTGCTCAAATATAGTCTTGACTACAGCCCAGAGGAAAATAGGAGGAAAAGGTGATGAGGAGGAAACGTTTGAATCCCGGTGACTCTGAGGAGCCGGTGCATCCTATATGATGGCGTGTTGGCGGCTCACCTTGTTGTGCCATGAGTCAGCCTCTTCCTCCTTGACTCTCTTGGCCTCCTCCAGCAGAGAAATCTTGGCGCTGTACTCAGCCAGCTCTGCAGTCTAAGGAGGGGGAGGGGGGGACAAACCGAGTCAACAACAACGACAACAACAACAACCCAAGAGAAGTTACCTGGTCAACTCGCCGACCTTAATTATCTCTATGAGCGAAAGCACAAAAAACAGAGGGGAGATCAAACAACTACGACTGGAATTATTTAATATTAGTTGAAATGTAATGTGAATAAATAAATGTGGCACTTTTACCAGTGGATTTACCTCAGAGAGTTTCAGTGTGAGAAAGAGTTTTAGGTCGTTTTCTCATGACGGCTTTAATCCCAGTGAAGCAGGAAAATCACCCAAACTGAAGGACGCATTAGTTCAGACTCTCAATGAGTGTTTATCCTGGATGTGGGAGCTTTGTTTGTGATGAGTGGTTTTGTGCCACTTCGCTTTTTTTCTCACGTGAAGGATTTGCGTGCTCAGTGCGCGGTTGCACTCACCAGCTGCTCCTGGCTCTTTATCTGGTCCTCCGCTTGCCTGACCAGCTCCTCCTTGGCTATTATGGCCTCCATCCTCTCGGTCTCCAGCCGCGCCGCCTCCTGCTCCACCTTCCTCCTCTCCTCCTCCAGCCTCACGCCCCGGTCCAGCTGCTCCTGAAGCTCTGCGCGACAAAGTCAGCGAAACACAGGGAGGTGTTTGTCAAGTACTGCGTGGTGTTAAAGTACAGGGTGATAAATGACTGATGATTTTACGCCTGTGGAATAACACATTTGCTTAACTTAAGGAAGAGTTTCCTGTTTTTTTGGGCTTGTGGACCCATAAAATAAACTTGTGACCCCTCAAGTTAATAGTTGTTTCACTTGAGTAATTTTTAGAGACAAAAGAGGAATAAATATGTAGTTATTCTGATTCTCTGAGGTGTTTTTTCCTCGTTTAAAATTTGTTTTCTTACTCTAGTCGAGGATTAAGGACAAAGGAAGTTGCACTTTGTACAGATTGTTAAATCCTATGAGGCAAATTGTGATTTGTGAAAACAGGCTACACAAATAAAACTTGATTGATTCATGAAAAAAGTCAAAAGAAAAGAAACATAAACACCATTTGTTTGTTGGTCAGCAGGATTATGCAAAATCCACAGAACGTATTTCCACAAAACTCTGTCAATCACTTTCTTAATCTATGTACGATTTTTGTCATTTTCTCTCAAATTAACATCTATATCTTAATTCAGGAATTCAAACATATTGATTGTGTTTTGGTGGATTTCTTTCCTTTTATTTTTTTCATGATAAAAGAACGACGGGAATGTGAACGTGATGTGAAACTGAATTTCCAAGACAATAATCGAACTAATGATCGTATATCGTGGCACAAGTATATCTGGTCCTGAGCTAAAAAAAACCACAGAAAATAACATCCACTCAATTCATTCAACTTATATAAAGCAAATAAACAGCAGAGGGCAATAAAACCATGTAAATTTAGAATCTGTGACGTAACAACCAGAGCACAGGCCTCAGTTACAGTTTGTTGTGTGAAGTGCACAGTGAGGAGCGTCGTGGCTCGTGTGTCACTCACCTATCTCTGCTCTCTTGGTCGTCTCCTCAAACTCGTAGAGCTTCTTCATCAGATCCTGCTTCTCTTTCTCCATCTGCTCCTTCTCCTTCTCGATGGTCTCCCTCTTCTTCTTCTCGCTCTCCAGCTGATCCCTGAAAAAACACACAGAAAGAGACTGATTGTACATCTCCGTCGTGTCCCCAGATCAAATCTTAACGTCTGTGTCGTTTCCCCCTTTTAACTCAATGACCCTTCACTGACTTCTCCGTCTTCTTCTGCAGCCGCTCCTCTTTGGCCTGAGCCTTCATCTGCTGGACCTCGATGCTGTCGGCCTTGCGGCGGCGCATGTACAGCTCGTGGTTGCCCATGCACAGCTGAAGGATGCGTTTGTTGACTTGCAGCCGCGGAGCGTAGAATATAAAATCCTTACAAGGACAAAGAAAAATAAACAAAACAACATTTCAGGGACAGTTTGGTTTTCGTATCATACAAAAATCAGCAGGATGCTGAGGCTATAATTGAAGTTTGCGTAGTCGTGGTTATATTTCTGGAGCGATCGCAGTGTTTGAAATGTAATATTTACGCTCAGCATTGACAAAAATGTTGAAAAAGTGATTGGAAACAACAATTTGCTTTAACAACACAGGGATTTCAAGTGTTTTACTCAGGACATAAAAAAACATTGAAGCAAAATATGGATGAAAGACGATATAAAAATACACATAAACAGGATGAGTCAAAGCACCCTGAAGTATGTGAGTAAGCTTATGTAATATTTATGTTTTGTAACAGTGGTGTGTGTCTTAGGAATCATCATTAATGTGTCAACGTTTATTTTTGTCTCGGCACAGATGTTGTATCATATTCATTTTTAAAAAATGCAAACAACAACTTAAATTGAATTGAATTTATCTGTCTAATAAGATTTTTGCTTCTATAATCTGCATAATATTAATACTCACTACTGAGGATATATATACTTATATATGTGTAAATACTTACAGGGGCTTTCTTGTCTATGGGCTTGATGATGAATTTCTTATCATTGAAAGAAATGTTTCTAATTTCACTCCAGGGGAATCCGATCTTTGGAGTCAGCCTGGAGGAGGGAGAACAGAAGAGACGGGATCAGACACGTCCAGCAGCTTCTGAGACAGAAAACTTTGTCTCCCAGTGAGTGAGTGAGTTTGTAAGTTGGTGCTGTAGAATAACTGGAGGTCGATGGCCTCTTAACAACAACAGCCATGTGGTCAGATGTTCTATTTAAAACCTGAGAGAGAAAGGTAGTGGAGGTCAGCGACTGCTCGAGTGGTGCCCTCATGTCTAGGGTTAGTGTGTCATCGAGTCGATGAACGCTACACATAGGTCGGCAAAGCAAGCAGTTTCCAGGGGGCCCGAGCTGAGAGGGAGCCCCTGGGAACAGCTGATCCAGAGCAACCCCCTTAAATTCCACGATCTGCTATGTCCCCTGAAAACGCTCCTGCCTGTCAGGAGAGACGTTCAGAAAGACATTCGTTTCGTGACTAACCTGTCCTCCTTCTCGTAGATGTTGAGTCCCAGAGCGTCGACTCCCAACCACAGGTCGGTGTTTTTCTTGTTCTTGATGTCAAAGTAGTTGACGCCGTACATCTCCAGGTCCTGAGTGATCTTCAGATACTCGATCATGGCCTCTTCCCTGCTCACGTGAGACGAACATGCGGAAAATATGTAACATCACACACAGATATACAAACTTCCTGAATAGAAATTGTCCTATAATTTATGTCATTGTTTTGCTGTGACAATAAAGTGCCCGTCACTTACTTCAGCATGGAGCCGTGCTCCTGGTGCCAGGTCTGGATTCTCTCCTGCCACTGCTCCTTGGACAGCTTGTGTTGCTTCAGCACTCTGAGGGGAGAGACGAGCTATCAGCGAGCCGCGCTGAGCGTAAACAGTCTGTGCGTATACGTACAGAGCGGAATCGAACACATGCTGCATCGTCCCATACTGCTACGTCTTTTCTTGGCTACTGTGAGTGTAGTAACTAAAACGTGTTAAAAACCAAGTCGTTCAGGGACTTGTATTGAGCTGCATGATCTCCTGAAGAAAAGGATTCAGAGAAAGAACTTTTCCTTCATTTTTACAGATTTCCCAGGAAATGATTGAAGGAATTTGATGAAATATTAGGGACTGATATGTGACTGGGAAATATGTATGGGACTGAGTGTGTGAAATCTAGTACAGATCTAAATAAAAATCTGGATCTAGAGGATTTAGCTTGTGTAGCTGAGATGATTTGAATTCAGTAAAATATCAATAATTTCAATGAATCTTCAATAGTTTTAGAAAGTTTCTGAGATTTATGGGTTTTAATATGTTCTTTTATTCTCTCGTTCTTTGTACACGTGTGAGGTTAAGATGTTTTAGGATATTAATTCATATATTTATGACAAATTTCACATTTGGGTTTTAAGCAAACAAACATTCTCGTTGGCTTTGTTTTTGTCTTTCTACTTTTTATTGTCAAACTGCTGCACATGCACTCGACCTTGTGGAAACTCATCACCAGTGCTACAACTGAAGTTTCGCCTCCTCCCACCAAGTCACACTCACTTGTTGGACAGCAGGCGCTCTGAGGACAGGTAACCCGTCGGGTGCGCCACCTTTTGGTACTCTCCGTACTTGGCCTGGACGGCGTAGGAGGCGAGCAGCACGGCGGACTCCGGAGGGCAGTAGATCTCCTCCAACAGAAGGTCCTCCTTCACCTGCAGGAAGAAGAGCCTCCTGGTGACGTCCTGGACCAGCTCCTCGGTCACGTCCTCTGGGTAGAACTTGGCCTTCAGTTTGAACTGCAGGGGCGTCTCCTTCTTCACATCCTGGCCCATCACCTGAGCACAGCACGGAGAAGATTAAATATAACATGTGAGGAGAGGAGGGCAATGTTATTTCATTACAGTACAGTAGAAAAGACGGGTTGTTTCATAATCTAAGCACTTTGAACTGGTTCCATGTTGTTGAAGGGAATATTTCCTTTGATTTATTCATTGATTGTTCATTCTGACTGTTTTTATTCAACAATCCTCCACTAAAAAAGTGACGGTGACCAAACTGTATCTGAGGATTTACAGTAATTTATCATAAATCAAACAGAGAAAACAGAATTAAGAGTCAAATTGCATGTGAGAGATATTAAATCAATAAACTTAATAAATGCCGTTTGTAAGACTTGATATAAAAGAGCTGAGAATTGAGGAAGACTTTGAGTTTCCTGTGAGTTAGATAGTTAGAACTGGGCTGATGTTCTTGGTCCTGCAGCAGTGACCTGATTGTTTTTTTTTAAGAGAGACACAATAACAGTGATCAGTCCTGATGATTAATATAAGAAGATAAACTGAGTAAGTAATTAATAGATACGGAGTAAAGTCGTGAAGAGTGGAACAACTTTCCAGGTTAACAGCACAGGGACCGAACTAGATGTCTTTCACTCATTCAGTATCACGAACTCACCTTCTTTTCAAAGCTCAGCCACGTGGGAGTCCTCTGATGTCGGTGAACTGCAGCCCGAAGTACCAAACCTCTCGAGTCCGATGGTCCTGGAAACCTTCAACAAACACACACAGAAGAAAACAAGGTGAAAACAGGATCTTACTGAGAAGCTCCCTTCTGCTCTATTAGGGTTTTCTTTTCCATCTATTGATTTATTGTTTTGTACCAAATTTGTGGTGGAAATTAAATATGTGGAACAAAATAAACAGAATGAATGAATGAAGTGTTTTTTTTTTACTTTGGTACTTTTACTTAAAAAACACTGTTACTGAGAAGCCATTTTAAAATTCAACTGGCTGGAACTATTACACACCACGTGGGATAATTTGTCAATTTAAAAAATAGAAAAAGTAAAGTTCTTATGGGATCTTCATTGACTATTATATTTAAAGTTTCAAAGATGGTTTCAAAACATCCCGATTTCTGCCAGGAATAAAAAAAAAAAAAACATGAAATCAAAGGAATGACAAAACTGAAATACTTATAAGTCAAACATTTGACTCAAAGCTCTGACTTTAAAAGTATATCATCATCTAACTTTTTAAATTAAGGATTAAATAGCTCAGCATCAGAATCTTGACTTATTACAACCAAATACTTCTAAGAGTCAATTGTCTGGTTCTACAATCAGATGCAGCTTCGTTTTCATGACACTACGATTCCCACAGCTCCAGTTGAGACTAAACCACGATTCAAACAAATCTGTGTGTTGTGCTTCGCTGTTCCACGCAGACCTGGTCAAAGAGCTGCTTCCCTGTGGTGTTGGGGTGGAAGGAGAACTCCAGCTCCGCGTCCATCGAGGTGACGCGAACGTTGACCTGCAACGAAAAAAGGTCTTTTAGTCACGTGACAACAGAGGTTTCCTGTTTCCCTTCAGTCACTCACTTTTATAAACATAGATCTGAATCCGTCGATCTTACATTTCTTAGAGTTGTGCTTTGAGTGAACCTTTAGTTGAACTGAGGAATATGGCACTTTTTGGTGATTACATTCTAAAAAAAACTACTTATTATATGGTAAAAACACACAAATGATCCGTTCAGTCGTTGGTGTGAACGATGCATTTAACGTGGAGCTGTGAAGTGGATTGTTCATAAACCATAATTGCTCACTATCTCATTAGACTTTGGACTGCCCTTGTGAGGTTCTGCAAGGTTGCACATAAGCAGATTAAAAAAAAAAATCTAAATACTCCCCGCTTGCCAAGTTGCCTTCAGACTTCACCTCACGGAGATCGACCACTTATCACAACGCTCGGCACTTAAATCTGACTTTCTTGAGTCTCCAGGAATAATTGCCCAGGCGATGAAAAAAGGGAATTCATCTCAATTTTTGTACCAAAAAGAAATGAAAAGCACACGACACCTGCTTGACCCAGGCTCTGCAGGCCAGACCGGGCACGCAACTCTTACACAATCATTTTATGAACTGGAGCACGCCCCGGGTGTCATAAAGATAAACTCGCCGAAACTTGGGCAACAAAAACTGGAACACAACATTTATGAAACCTCTGCTGAAAGCAAGTAATCCATTACAACCATTAAGTGCGCTGCATTGAATTCTGGAGTTTTGTTTTATTTGGATTGTATTTTTTGAGTTCCTACAATCGTGTCACTTTACTGTTGATTGTTAAAATGAATGCCGAAATTCAACTCAACAGCATTTTCTAGAAAAAACGAAAGCAATAGTTGACTAACATGACTCATAAATCAGTTTGATTTCAGGTTGGTTCAAAGTCAGACGTCAGCATGACCTCCCCACAGAGCCGTTCTCCTTGGAGTGTCAATATAAGCGCTGAGTCGCAGTCGTAACGCACACTGCGTCCTTTCTTATCAGTTTTCCAGCAGTCTGATGTGGTCATCTACTTAGGTAACTCTCTCTGAGGGCGTTTAGGACTCACAAGCACAAGCCTCCCTTTGAGTTTATCGATGGAAAATTGATTAACGCCGCCCGACTTAGAACAATCGAGGGACAGAAAGAAGCGGTTCAACCACACAGTCATGAGATGTTGAGGAAACGTCAGTTCTGGCATTTACACGTATTTCCAGGGTCACCAAAGTTAATGAGCGTGATTATTTTTCAGATTCACATGACCACACAAACAGCACACGGGCCAGTTTCAGCAAAGGAGAAGCACTTTCAGAGCATTTCTTCTCCCAGGAATGTGAACAGCATGGGTCAAACTCTACCTCTGGTTAATGAGTAAATGTCAAGAAGGATCGGTGTCACTTGGAAACTCAGAGGTAAAAACAAAAAGATGTTTAACAAGAGACTAAAACTATAAAAAATACATTTGATTTATGCTCAGCGGTTTCTCTCCAGATGTATTTCAGCATAAACTCATACATTTAAGAAGCTTTACTCCATAAACCCACCACCTCCTTCTCCAACTTGGGGGAGAGAGACGTCTCAGCGACATGTGATCATTCAGAATCGGTAAAAGGTTTGAAGGTTCTTACTGTTTTGGGCATCGTGGCTGTGGTTGGTGGAAGAGCTCCAGCAGAAGAAAGTGTTTCCCAGGTGGACCGAGGCTGCAGTGGCCGACTCCCAGCAGAACCCTCACCTGATAAAGAACGACGCTGCGCTCTCACGGGCAGACTCAAGGGCAGGGCGTGTGTCCTTTGAACCCGTGCGTACGCAGATCTCTGTGCGCGTTAACGTGGGAGGTTTCCACTCGGTTACTATCACACACGACCGGACAGCTTTACCTCCGGAGTGAGCAAACCCGGCAGAGCAAGACGCTTCAACCCGGAGACGATCGCCTATCTCCGCTCCTGTGACCTTTGATCGGAGCACGCGGAGCTATATAGGCCCGGACGCACTATTTATGTTGCCTGTGTGGAGATGACAGCAGCGAGTCGTAAAGAGATCACAGCCTTTCTGTGGAAAATCCAACTGAGACAAACTCTGGAGAAGTTTGAGGTTTTAAGACTTTATTGATAAATGTACAAACATTTTAAACAAATGGATCGATTGTGATCGTGTCAACATTCAGATTCACTGCTTTTAATTACATTATTATTCTTAAAAAACATCCTAGCGCAGAAAGAAAATCAGGAAAATAATCAGAAACAATTCTGAATAGCAACAAGTCTCTAGATATAATTTATGTTATATGATATAACTAGTGATTAATCTCTATTGATAATAAAAAGGACAGTTAGTGGTAGCTAACCCCTTCATGGGCTACGTAGATAAATAGATTAAATACTATGTTTATATATGTTCAATGTATTTGTTGTTATTACTGTGACAGACGTAATAGCGTCTCAATCGCCACCTGGTGGCTGGCTGCAGTACAGGTCATGACTCCCGCCTCCTCCATGTTAGCAGACAGGACATGAGCCAAACTGAAAAAATCTAAGTAAACATCAAATACATTTTTCCCAAAGACGGTTTAATGTCGTTTAGGTAGTTTTTAATCACACTGATGTTTGTTCATGTTTCTGATAAGTTTGGTTTGAATTACTTATTTCACGATTGACAGCTGAGACTAAATTAAACATCTGTCACCTTAATACAAAAATATGTATAGAAAAGTTTTTTAGGGAGTACATTATGTTACTTGTACAATAAAGCTCTCACAGCTGAAAAAGAACCATGTAAACCCCCAGTTCAAGTAAATATGGATACAATCTCTCTGTCATTCATATTTTATTTGTTTCTACATTTATTGCACTTGGAAGTAAACAGAAAATAGTAAAAAAAAGCCAATAGAAACCCCTTCACAATAAGACTATCTGACTTAACTACAGGAAATGAGATTAAAACTCATCTTTGATTTGAAAATGCGGCTGGTCCTCTGGTTTGAAGTCTTCGTCCGGACTCCCGTCGTCCTTGAGGATGCGTGACGCCGTGTAGCCCACGATGGGATACTTTGTCTTGTACGTGCCTTCGAACACACTGTCCAGAGACTGGAGCTGCTCCTCGCTGAGGCCGGCCTGTGGATGTGAAGATGGAAGAAAGTCACCTTTTTACTTTCAGTCATTGTTTTCTTCCTCTGTTTTCATCGTTGAAGAGGCTTCAGGGGCCGTTTCTCGTGATTCAAATCAAAGATGTAAGAGCAGGGGGGGGGGGTCATATGATCTACAGGTTGTAAAGTCATTTCAGGAAAATATGTCCGTGACTCACTACTCACTGTATAATCCACTATATAACGAGTTTGTGCTGTCAAGTTAAGTGACAGTCGTTACACCCTACACAGTGGACTCATTGTTTCCCACAGTGCGCCATGAAAGGTGTCAGGTGTCAGTGCGTCCCGCCCAGACAGGTGTGTGTGTGTGTGTGTGTGTGTGTGTGTGTGTGTGTGTGTGTGTGTGTGTGTGTGTGTGGGGGGTTGTTTCTGGATGTTCAGGCGACACTCACAGTATCTGAGGTCAGGTCTGCCGGGTCCAGGCTCATCTTAGCCACAGCCCGAGTGGAGTCCTTTCCCACCAGGGCGTTGTACGGAGCATCTTTACCATAGAACTCTGCAGCGGGGGGGGAATGCATCAATACAAACACTTCACTGCTGTGGCGTTTTGAGGTGGAGCTCGTTCTCACATGAGAGTGTCAAATGAAGCTGATTAGTGACGGATGAACTGAGTCACAAGTTTCACCTCTTTGGTGCATCAATGTTATCAAAATACGAGGGAAGTTTGAAGAGGAAATGAATCAGCAGTGGATGGAACTCACATCTGACACATGACGAGCAACCACAACTTTTAGCTTTTAACTTGAGTTAATATCACGATGTGTTAACCCTCAATCACATGTTAAATTCCTGTAATTTACTTAAAAGCTAAAAAAGTTTAAAAGAGTAAAGTAGTTAAAAAAGAAAAAAAGAAAATACTTAAAGAACCAAAATCCCAGGTACTGGTAGGCAGAGTCACCCATTGAAGAATACTGTTATAGCCTAAATGATTTGGTTTGATTACATTCGATCTTTAGGTATATAGAAGTACTCGCTGTGCAGGATTATATTTTAGATTAACCTTTCGTATTTTATTACTTGATTTTAATAAGAATCTTTTCCATGTTGACAGTTTCCTGTCAGTTCAGAATGAATCTGGAGCAGAATCTGGTTTTTCTTCACCTTTTCCTCTGGTGACATCGAACACGACTCCTTTCACGGCCATGTACACGGGCTGAGACTCCTGCAACACAGAAGAGTCTGTACGTAAGGATTCTGCTTCAGCCACAGACTGTATATAACCACAGACTGTATATAACTACACAATGTGTATAACCACAGACTGTATATAACCACAGACTGTATAGAACCACAGACTGTATATAACTACAGACTGTATATAACTACACAATGTGTATAACCACAGACTGTATATAACCACAGACTGTATATAACTACACAATGTGTATAACCACAGACTGTATATAACCACAGACTGTATATAACCACAGACTGTATATAACTACACAATGTGTATAACCACAGACTGTATATAACCACAGACTGTATATAACCACAGACTGTATATAACTACACAATGTGTATAACCACAGACTGTATATAACCACAGACTGTATATAATGATTCTAGTTCACCTATAGACTGTATAGAACCACAGACTGTATATAACCACAGACTGTATATAACTACAGACTGTATAGACCACAGACTGTATACCCACAGACTGTTGCTGCTTTACACATATATTGTATTTAACCATAGACTGTATATAACCACAGACTGTATACAACCACCTACTGTATATAACCATAGACTGTATATAACCACAGAGTATATAACCACAGACTGTATATAACCACAGACGTATATAACCACAGAGAGTATATAACCACAGACTGTATATAACAACAGACTGTCTGCCTAACAGGTATATACCGAAGTATATAACCATAGACTGTATATAACAACAGACTGTTGCTGCTTCACTAACAGATTGTATATAACCACAGAGAGTATATAACCACAGACTGTATATAACAACAGACTGTTGCTGCTTCACTAACAGATTGTATATAACCACAGAGAGTATATAACCACAGACTGTATATAACAACAGACTGTTGCTGCTTCACTAACAGATTGTATATAACCACAGACTGTATATAACCACAGACTGTATGTATATAACAACAGACTGTATATAACAACAGACTGTATATAACCACAGACTGTATATAACCACAGACTGTATGTATATAACAACAGACTGTATATAACAACAGACTGTATATAACAACAGACTGTATATAACTACAGACTGTATATAACCACAGACTGTATGTATATAACCATAGACTGTATATAACCACAGACTGTATATAACCACAGAGAGTATATAACCACAGACTGTATATAACAACACTGTATATAACCACAGAGAGTATATAACAACAGACTGTATGTATATAACCACAGACTGTATATAACCACAGACTGTATATAACCACAGAGAGTATATAACAACAGACTGTATATAACAACAGACTGTATATAACCACAGACCGCTGCTGCCTCACTAACAGATTGTACATATGATGAAAGTTCACCTCGCTGCCGTCGTATCTCCTCAGCTCCTCTTCGGTAAATAACCGCACAGGTTTGGTCGCAGCTTTAAACTTTAATTTGAAGTCTTGCGCTAAAGTCGCACAGAGGACGACGCAGAGAACGCAGAGAAGCGCTGTTGCCATGGCGTCACTGTCGTTTCTATGCGGGAACTCTTGGATTCGCTTCACTTCCTGTCCGCGAAAACTTCCGGATGGTGCGTTCAAACACCATCCGGAAATTAGACAGACGAAGGTTTAACAGCTCACTGTGGTCAATCGAGGGCTGCATGCCATTTCTCACACATTACTACCGCCACGTGCAGGGTGTGCAATGATAAGAAACAGATTATGGCAATTACCACAGGATGATAAAACTTATTTTAGGTCTTAAATAAGAAAACCGATGCATTCCTCTATAACAAGTTAAACAGAAACAACCTCAAAGTTGAAGTGTAAAGACAGCGAAAAGCCGACAAGTGGAATTTGAGTTGCAATGAAGTCAAACTTTATTTTTCGAAAATCAAAAATAGACCAGTGATATTGTTTTGTTTTTGTTCAGGTTTTTACTGGTTTTTCTTTTCAGTAAAGCTCATTGGTCCATAATGGACTGACTCAAACATGAACCCAGAGAAAAAGAAGGGAAAAAAACAACATATAAAGTTTTATAATATATTTTATAATATATAATAATATATTTATATCACACAAACGTACTAAAACACAGCAAAATGTGTGACTCAGAGGCTAAAATGATATTGGAAAATAAAACAGTAGTGATACAGGCAGATGAAATAAAAGCAACATTCAATTGGTCACTTAAAACTCGAGACTCACTTTACAGTACAGTGACTTTAGAGAAACTTCCTATGAGCACGTGAAGGCAGCATTAGGTCACCACAGAGGGCAAGGGCGCAGGAAACGAGGAAACCAGGACCCGTGGTGTGTTCCTGTTGTATCGCGGCCTGGAGGTGTCTCATTATCATGGGATGGGCTCTGACTTTATCTCCGTCACCAGAATCCGCACAGGCTGTTTGTGTTTGGGAAAGAGGAGCTGAGACCTGAGGCCTGGGACAAGGGGACTTCATTAAACATGCATCGGGTGGTTATGAAGAGTGCTTTTCAAACTTCTACTTCTTCTTCTCGTTGTTGTTGTTGAAGAGCTCCGTGCAGAGGAATGCTGAGGAAGGACAAGTCCCGGTCTTCATACCGAGAGGTGAGCAGCAGAGGTGTATCCTCCTTTAACCCCACACACGGTTTCCTAATGCTGCTGTTTGTCCTTTAATTAATAATTACTAGAAGAAGTGGTGGAGGCTCGGTGGACATCATGTGACTGTGCAGCAGCAGCAGCAGGACGGAGCAGCTTCCTGTGCCTTGAAACGAGCTGACCACAGAGTTTCTCTCGAGTCTGACCGCTCATTACAACCTGCTGCTCCCCCTGCTCCTCGTTAACTGTTACATGCATTTTAAAGTCCCTGCAGGAGCCTCGTTCTCCTGCTGCACGTTGTCAGAACAACACAGCTCCATCACGTGTGACTGACACTGTCCTATTTATTTATCTGGTCGGATGAATGGACAGAATCCTATTTATTTTCTTCTTTCTTCTGTCTTTCGTCACTGTAAAACAATCTGTAACATTGTTTAAAAAAGTGACGTGTGAATAAAGTTTACTATCATTACTTTAAGTACAAGTAATCCAATATTGTAAAAGTAGTTGCTCAAGATAAATGTACATCAAAGTAATATATAGTGAGTTATCTGTTAATATATGTATATTATTATTAGAGATGCTTTAAGGTGTATAATCTTTCTGTTGTTTTTGCTGTAGATGGAGCTATTTTTAATATTTTGTTGTATCATCGATGTATTTTAGATATATTTATTTTAAATGGTTTTCCATAAATCGTTTACCTGTTTCTGATAACAAAATATATAAATAACTTTATATAGAATATGAATATCTATTATTATATAATATAATTGTCTTTATTGCCACAGTGTGGAATCTTTCTTGAAAATGTCTGCAGCATATAAACACAATCAAATAACAACAAGTACATGCATCCATCACACACGCATCTACAGTGATAGAATTCACATTTTCATTCATATAGTAGAATATTAAAGAAGCAACGGCCAATGAGAAAGTAGTGAATGTTTTTATCTGTGCTGCTGCCTAAAATAAAATGTCATCTTCTCAACCTCCCAGTTCGGTGATGATGACGAAGGTGAAGGCCACACACAGTCTCCGGACCTTTTTGACGATTCACCAGAAGACCTGGAGGAGGGAGAAGAGCCGAACGGCAGGATCTCCCCAGGTGGGAGCAGAGCTGTGGTCAGAGAGGCCTCTTCGCTGGGGGGGTTGATGATCTTCTCCCGAACATGTCACAGCATCAGGAGTTCAAACATTTCTAAGCAGACACGGATTAGAGCTGCTTAACTTGTTTGTTTTTATGTTTACATGAAATCTAAAGATTAGCATCAACCTAGAGCTGATCTTTTATTATTTCTTAATTAAAAAAAAAAAGGAATTATCTTGAATTTTAATATTGCCAGTAACACAGTTTATCACTGCTGCTGGTTTCTCTGTTTTCGTAAGGTTGTCTGAATTTGTCAGTTGTATGACCGATATTTTCTCCCGCTGCAGAGGACGACATCAGTGAGAGCAGCCCGGCGAGGAGATTTAGTAAAACCTGCCTGAAGAATGTCTTCACGGTGGCGCTCATCTTCATCTACCTGCTGCTGACGGCGGTGGCGGCGTTCCTGGTGTACCAGACCATCTCTGACTTTCTGGACAAACTCAACCACCCCGTCATGTCCGTCACCTACAAAGAGGTGGAGTCGTTTTCTCCCCCTGGTTTGTATGAATAATAATCTTCAACTGTTCATTGCTTCTATCAACAACATTTTGTTAAACCAACAATGAAATGTCTTGATCCAGGATGATTTATTATTCATTATTGTGTTGTTTTTTAACAAGGTATCGCTCTCTATCCTGGCCGAGCTCAGCTGCTGAGCTGCAGACATCACTACCACGACGACATCCCTTCGTTAGTGAACCTGGGCGAACCTCAACAGGGAGACTGTGTGATTAACAACGTGACTTACTTCGGACCATTTACAAATCAAACAGAGGTCAGCCATACATTCCTTCAACTGGTGGTTTCACACGCGTCAACAATACAAACAGTTATAGTTCAAGAATATTAATACATTTAGCATAGTTTCTGCTCATATACAGGTTGATCATTTTAATGTGGAAGTATCAGCCGACTACTGACGAGGTGTTTTAGGAGCTTTTAGGACTTTTTAACTTTGCGGAACTTTTACATTCACAAAAAACATTAAACCCTCGAGAGGAAAGAAACACTGAAAAACATCACATGCCTCCTTTAAGCTAAGGTGGTAGAAGTGAGATTGATGGGTTGTCTTTTATGATAGATCATAAAAACGTCTCTACTCGTGTCTCACAGAAACGAGCTCTGGTGGTCCGCGGTCCCTCTGACGTCAGAAACAAAGAGCTGGTCTTCATGCAGTTCAGTCACAATGAAACCGAAGAGGACTTCAGTGCCATCACCTACATGCTTTTCGCCAAGTTTAGTGACTTGACTGACAGGTAACTGCAAACACCGTGGATAGATCCTGTTTACTGATGCCTCCTGGTGGCTCACACCACAGATAATGCACCGACTGATTGACAGTTTACAATTTAAAAGTTATTTAGTGACTTTTGGGTCATGAAACGAAAGTAAACACTGATTTGTAAAAAGCTTTGTGACCCGGTGTGATCGTGTATTAAATAATGCACATGTGCTGTGATGTGATGTGAGTGTTCCCTGTGTTCCCTGACAGCCTGAATCAGTCAGAGTTCATGAGGGACTGTGAGAAGAATTACTCCATGTGGACCTTCTCTGGAGGATTCAGGACCTGGGTCAAGATGTCTTTAGTGAGGACGTCTGGGAAAAGCAATGATGCTATGGAGTTTCGTCAAGAGGTATCTATGTCCGACCAACTTACGCGTGCGTGCGTACGAGATGAAAATATACTTTAAAAGCATTAACCTCAGCATTTGGTCTTCTAGTCAACTGTGGTGAAATTCAATGATAAAAGACCTGAGTCGGAGCAAAGCAACCAGCTTTTCTTTGCTGTCTTTGAATGGCGGGATCCTTTCATGCAAGAAATCCGACTGGTAAGTTCTCCCTGTTCCACGTCAGCATCCGTCCGGTGTGTCGCTCTGTAACACAACTCTGTTCACTTCCAAACAGATCGTGACCGCAAATCCCTGGAACTCCGTCGCCATCCTGTGTGGAGTCTTCATGGCTTTCTTCAAGGCAGCTAACTTTGCCAAGCTCGCTATTCAGTGGATAAACAAGATGCGTAAGAGGCACCTGAGGAATAAAGCACGGGAACTGAACCAAATCGGCTGAGGACACAGTCTGGTCCGGTTCAGATCTTTATTAGCATGTGTCCTGAGGGGTTTTGAGGTCAGTTCACTGTGTTTGCATTGTCGTTAAGGATAATTAACACTAATGATGTTTGCTCGCAAGATTTGTTGTATAGATAATATCACCTGAGGGTGATGTGTTCTAACTGAATATTACTGCTCCATCAGTCATTTCCTATCACTTCACTACGAATGGAAAGTTCTGTGTTTATAACACAATCAAAGATTTATTGTTCTTGAGATATTTCACTGATATTTTCTGAGATGTAGTTTCTGAAATGTATTTTTTTACGCACAAATAAAGAAAACGATGAGAGAGTTTGTGAGTTTGGGTTTTTCAGGTCTACAACTGAGAAAATGTGAACTTTGGTCAAAGTGTTGCTGGATTTTATTTTGGTCTTTGTGTAGATAATATCATTTTAAAGGGAATATTGTCATTGTTCATTTGCGTGTCCTACTTATTCAAAACAATGCTCAGTCATATGCTGTTAATGTCACTGAGCACAAACTGGAATGTGTCTTGGATTTATGACCACTTGATGTATTTTAACTCTAAAGGGATCAGAAAAGTATTTTTCTTGTGTCGGAGGGATCTGACGTTTGTTTTGGTCGAGCTGGAACCAAATTTGTGTCTAATTCCTGTTCTTTCTACATTTGATTTGAACACATGTATTGTAAAAAATGTATCAGTGTGTCATTGTGTTTAACTTCTATTTGAATTATCACCCATGCTGTTGCTGTTCAGGATTGTGTCTCACACACTTTTGTTTGTAGAGAATTTGGAAAATAAAAATAAACATTCTGCCTGGATTTCTACCGTTTGTGCACATGTGAATGACTCATATTCTGCCTGAAGCTGTTGAAAAGGTCTCAAAGGATAAATAATGCCGGGAGCGCAACTCTATTAACTATAGAAATTACTTTTAACACTTTTAATTATGGTTTCTACTATCATCATAAGCTTATTCTCAGACAAAGCATTCATGCAATTAAAGAGTAATGGTAATGAAATAATAAAATTGATAATAATATAAATAAAAGTAGTAATATTTAAGTGCAGTTTACAGCTTGGTATTAGTACTTTTACTCAAGTATATTATTTCTCCAACTCTTAACGAGTGAAGCTCAAGACCACATCTTTTAGCCGGGGCAGAAAGCGGTGTCCGGTTTTCCCACAGCGCGATGCTCGTGAACGCCTCCCGGGTCGAGCAGGATGTTGTTGTTAGCTCCAGCGGTGCAGGAGAAAATGCTGTAGTCTCACACATCTGGATGTTTTTAAGGTACTAAACTCTCACACATTAACACGCATAACTTGTTAAATTCAACGTGTCGCGGCTGCGCACACTGTCGCGTTTGTAAAACCCGAAACAATCCACTTGTTTTGAGTCGCTGCTGTCGCTGGCTAGCTTGTTGCTGCTAGCATGTTGCTGCTAGCGTGCTAACCTGCGAGTTGTTAATGTTACTAAACGGCGTAAAACGTCGTTAAATCTCTCCGCAGTTTTGTATTTGCGTTAATAGTTCGTGACTCACGCAGCCGGACAGTCCGTCGTTGGTATTTCTTCGCCTTTTCGTCCCGTAAGTTAAGGTAGATGCTAACACACATGCTAATCGGGCAGTTGGGCTAGGCTAACAACAACCGAAACCAGGCTAAGTGTAAACTCGTGTTAAACTACTGGGATAGTTATTTTCTGACAGTCTCGTGACTTCTGATGGTTTGGTAACTTTTATGTTCAACCGCGATCACCACGTCAGAAGAGCGAACTTCACTCGACGTGTGATGGAGGAACTGCTGCAGCGAGCAGCTAACTGTTAGCCGCTAAGCTAACTCCTCAAGTTGTGACAATCCATGAGTTTTTAATCGTCACTCTCTTAGTCTGTAGCTTTTAATGTGAGATAACTTTTGGACCTGACGTTATTTATTTGTGATAAAAGTTTTAAAAAGCTTTAATTAACTTTAGAGTCAACGCCCCCCTTCAGTTTTAGGAAGAAAGAGGAAAGCTGTGTGATGTTTGTTCAGACTCGATCGCTTGTATGATTTAAGATATTCTTTGTTCAGTGCATCAGCAGATTTAATCACTTTTGAATAGTTTGACCCACAGCCTCAGAGGTCATTTGACCCTGGGACCCTCCTGGTTCCTGATGTTACACTGTAAACAGCTGACCTCTGGTGCTTTGGCTGCAAAGACACATTGTGATGGAGGAAGTTTAACAGGCTCCACATTACCAGGAATAGAATATAGGTCTAACTAATGAGGGCGATGGGCTGTCCTGACTTTAACTGTGGTTATTATTCATTATGTTGTACAGTAAACGTTGCTGTTTGACGGTGTCATGAATCAATATGGTAGAAGTAGGAAAGTTGTGTGTCGATAGATGGAAGTTATGCAGTGTGGATATGGTGCTTTTTGGGGGCTGATGATGATACAGATATTGGGGGGGGGGTAATAAGGAATTCTGTCCTTCCTAACATGTAGTTATCAAACCCTTGTTACAAAGACATGTTACAAGGGTTTACACATTTTACAGTTTAATCTCGAAACTGTTATAATTAACTAAACAAAAGCAAAAACACCACCAAATATAGATAACTGGAATTAAGATAAACATTTTCTCTCATATAACATGTAAGCATGTATTGTTTATTCTATAAAATTGTTTTAAGATAGAAATAATTCTGTTTTCAGAAATACGATCTTACAAAATATATGAAGGATATTTGTTTTGTTATGGTTTTACATTTTGACAGCATCAGAAATATGACAAAGATGGCGGGTTCGTCCCTAGATTCATACACCTATAACCTTTCAGAGCAGAAACATGTTTTTCCTCTGGGTCAGTTGTGTTTACAGAAGGTTGTGTTAGCGTATAAAAACCGTCACAGACAGCTTCACCAGCAGTTGACTCCTGCCCCACATTTCTCACCCTGTTTGTGAATGTGAAATGTTCCTGTCCAGACATAGGCCTGATGCTGCCATGGCTCTACTGCCTCCTGGCCACAGAGTTGCTCTATCAGCAGACTGGAATTAGACCCTTGTCCAGGTTGAACTCTGTGCTGGTATTTGGGCTGCGGTGCTGAGGCATGTTGTGGAATAGAGAGGTTTGATCTGTCTGACTTGCTGCGAGCTCAACTACTGACGTACAGTACACTGCTCATATTCCACAGGTTGAACCTGTAATTCCGGTTTTATCATAAACACAGAAGTTTTTGCTTTGTCCTGTTGTGAGCTGTTAATGAGTGTTGTCATTAAATTCATTCTCTCTATTGACAGTAATGGGCTGAGATCCACCCTCATTCAATCCTCATTCAAAATGGCGAGAGACAGAAAGTGCATCCTCTGTGAAACAATCCACGTTTCTAAGCAGGTAATTCACCCTCAGACAAGATTCATACAGAATAAACAAAGAAGTACTGTTGGATTTCATGTGATACGTTCAGGAGCTGTGGACAAAACAAATATGAAGGATTTGCAAATAATTAAATTGGCATTATCATATAAAGTATATGTTCTGTTCTGATGCACATTATTTTATGCACATAGCTTTGTGTTTATGTACTTATATTTACATGATACTTAATGTATTAATTAATACTTCATTTCCTTTTGCACTCAACATTATTACAGCGTTTTTTGTTTTCAGTTGCATTTCTTGTTAAATTCTCCCTCTTGTGGCATCTAACACCTAAATAAACATGCAATGCTTAAAAATAACAACTTTTCAAGAATTAACAAAGTCTATTTACAGGAGATGGACGAGCACATGAGGAGTATGCTGCACCACCGAGAGCTGGAGAAGCTCAAAGGCCGGTGAGTGTCTAAAAATACACAGCATGCACAGATATCATGGAAACATCAATGCATTACAGAAATGAATAATATACCAACATTGTATTTCCCAAACAATTCTTGATGACACCTCTTATTGAATGTTTACATTTTAAAATGAACATTTAAGGGTATGAAATGTTTAGTCAAAAATCAAATTGGGTCATGAGGCACGTGTGCACATGGGCACGTGCTGGATCAGGGGATATATGGGCAGCTGTTTCAAGTGTGGCACGTATATTTAGACACAATCTCTCCGGAACAACAGGCCCGAGCGATAGGGGGCAACTGGGTATCTTGTGACTGCCGTGGAGATTAATGAAAGCATGTGGCACGTTGCTGACTTTGAAGAATCTCCACAAGTACAAATATCGATTCAGGTCCTGAGTTGCTGCTGAGCGTCTTTTTAAACTGGAGCTGGTATAGTTGTAAGAAAAATATAGAATATTAATAGAGTGCACATGGATTTAGAAAACTGCCTCTCTAGTAATATGTATCTGAAGCTTAACTTGATACAGCTTTTATTTGACGTCTTTGCTGTACTAATTACTAATTCGGGTTTCAGTTTCCTCACCGCTGCAGCTGAGAACAAACGTGTTGATCCAAATACATTTTACCTCCGCCTAAGAGGTTATGTTTGGACCCCTGTCCATTTATTTGTGGGTTGGTTTGTTTTAAAGCACGATTACAGTAAAACAACGGGACGAATCTCCACCAAAGAGTCGTAGAAGGATCAGAGAGGAACCCAATATATTTTGGTTTACATCTGGATCAGAGTGCGTTCCATGGATTCTTTTTTAACTTTATTGTAACATTGTGAGATTTTTCCACATTTTCCCTGAGACTGATATGTACGAGTGTGTAAAATGTGGTGCAGCTTGATTAAGAACCATCCCCGTTGATGAAAAGGTTGCCAACTGCACCAGAGGTCAGATAATGGCCGAATGCCATGACACAAATTTGAAACAGAAAATTGAGAAGGAGCCAGCAGAGTCACAACCGGTATCAGAATCACGGGATGACATACTTGGGATAGGTTTTTGAAGCGGAGGCTGGGAGCAGCTGCACGAGTCTCCAGTTTCATAGGCTTTGCTCAGGATTGGTCCGTGGGCTGCTCGGGCCTGTTTTAATAACACATGCTGGCCTGGAGGGGGCTGGGTCCCGGCTCTCAGTGAGGAGTGTGGGGGTCAAATACAGACATAGCCTTGTGTTGAGTCTCACAGCGCAGCGGACACCATCATGACCGGACACTAGGCTGCTGTGCTGCGTCCCGGTGCTGTGCTGCATGGCTTGTTTTGGTGGCTGGACATAAACAGCTAGATGAGCACGCTGCCCGGGTCCAGCCTGGCTGCTCCTGCCCTCGCTTCGCCACCTATGGCCTGCTGAAGAAAAAACAACAACAAAGATCAGGATGATAAACATTTAAACTTTTTTTAACGGAAAAAAATTGCAAGTTAGCTACCTCCTGATCTGCGACAGATAAACAATTCGGACAAGTTATATTTTTGAAAAGGATTGTTGAGTATTCTCCTCTCCTGTTTGTATTCTGACTTTTAAGTCACAGAAAGTAGAGCCTGAGTACTTTCCTTTAAGGCTCTGCAGACTAGAAACCGATCCAAGACGAGTTCAGGACAATGCCTGAAGGAACGATTGAACGCCCGCTCTCGCCTTCCCTCCCCAGGGACTGCGGACATGAGTGCCGAGTGTGCAAGGTGACGGTGGTGAGCCTGACTGATTATGCCAGCCACATTTCCAGTCCCACGCACAAGCAGAATGTGGAGGCTGCGGAACAAAAGCATGCTGGGAACGACCGCGAGGACTACTTCGACCAGAAACTGGTGGACCTGATTGAAAAGAGAAAAGAGCTCATCAGGTAAGGCATTCTTAAAAAAAACAATTTCATGATGTTATCGGGTTTTAAGTTGGAGGAACAATGGTTGTAAATGAATATGTGATATAAATGTAGTATTATAAAGTCCCTTCTTTGAAAAAAGGGTCTAAAACTAAATTATGAATGCTTATTTATTGGTGAAAACTACTCTGCTCTTTTTAGTGCTCAACATATGTGAGATAAATCCATATGAATGATGCTGCTGTGATTTGATATAAAGATGGCTGGTAGCTCACAGGTTTACATGTGTGAACAACATACTGTAAACCATGTATAGTCACATTCTGCTCAGTGTCGCTCACAAGACTCTTTTAGCTGCAGCTTCACGTCCAGCAGAGTCGTGTCGTGTGTCAGGAGTGCAGACTATAAAAAAGTATGACTGCGAATGAAGTTCAGACGTGACATATCCGTGACCTACAAACTCTTCTTTAACTTGATCTCTGAGGCTTCCTTATGTGGGCTGGGTTTCTTTTTTTTTTCTGAAGACATGTAGTATCTCAGTATCTCACTGAAAACATTTGAAAACACTTCTGACCACAGCATCTGGTAAAGTTTGATATGTGAGGAGACGGTTGAGGGCAAAAGCCGACACTCAGCTGTCGGCCTGTCACATGCCTGAGCTGTAGGTCATACTGAACCAATCCTAGACGTCTGCCGACAGTGTGCCGAGAGAATGTACGGCTGCCAAGAGAATCTGTTTAACGTCCTGTTAAACAGATTCAAATAAATCTCAAATCACGTAAAATATACCGTTGCTGCCAGAGAGGAGGAGAGATTTTGTTTTACCACTTTCAAATTGTCAGCAAACTATTTTCTTTTTACACATCCTTCTATTCATTCATGAAAACAGCTGCTGGCTGCAAACAATGGTGACGAGTTTGGTGAGAACAAACCAAATGTTATGCGCGAGAAAAAAACCAAAACCCAGAGTTTAAAGACAGTAAATCTCTCTGTGGAGCAGTGGTAGAGTCAGGTGATACATTTCTGTGTGTTCAGAGAATCAAATACAAACAACTCTTCTGATTACTTTTGAATTTCTTTGCATTTCTTTTGAGGGCATTGTGGCTTTAATACTCACAACCTTCACTAAAGACCAGGAGCTAATACCTGTAACTTTACATGTACGTGTGTGTGTGCGTATGACTGTGAACATTAATAGCATTATGAAAGCAGAGGTACCTAAAAAGTGGCCACTGAGTGAAGATCTGTGTCTCGTTCTTAGGAAAGAAAAGGAGGCTGCTGCTGTGAAGCTGGCAAAAGAAGAAGATGATTGCAGGAGAAAGGAGGAGTTTCAGCAGCGGTTAAAAGAAGCTAAGGAGCGTTACCAGCGGGAATACACCTGGCAGCAGCCGTCACAGGGGTTCGGTGGATCTGGTCAGCACAAATCTTGGTACGGCAGCAACCGATACAGTGCCAGATCAGGGGAGCCACGGCCCTGGCACTGCAGTCAACAGGGAAAGAGCGCCACCTGGCATGCTCAGGAGCCTCCCAACTTCCAGAAATGGGGATCTGAAGAGTGTGTTGGTGGAAGCTTGCATAGCCAGGGAGGGTGGAGCAGGAGGCAGTGGGATCAGGGTGGGTTGTCTGGCAATCAACAGAATCGACTGCCTTGGCTCAGCAGCGGAGGCAGCAGTAATGGGGTCTACGGCCAAAACAATATATCTCAGTACCAACAAAGAGGCCGTCCCTTGGGCAGCTCAGGGCCAATTAATACGCATCCACCTCCCCCTAGTTTCTCTTCCCGGGGTTCTAGCCAGTTTCAAAATACTGCCAGTAACGAGAGAAGTCAGCCGAGTAACGGGGTTCAAGTTAGCAAGGGACAAACAGCCGAATCTGAGCACAACGGTAGTAAAACCTCTAAGACCTGTGGTAGCAATCCAAAGCTGGACAAAGCCTGTCGCTGGTCCCCCTATCCCGTCACAAAGGGCTCCGAGTCCGGGCCCCATAAAGACACCAACCCAAATTCATCAGAGAAGCACCCCAAAGTCCCTAAACCCCAGAAGCAAGATACAGCACCAGAGACCAGTGCCGTTAACAAGCTGTCCCGACCTGAGAGGGAACCAGGGCCGTTGCCTTCTAGTGGACGAACGGTGGAAGCAAAAGAGAGGCCAAAAACAGATTTTAAAACCAAACCGAGGGAAAGCAGCAGCAGCAGCAGCAGCAGTAGAAGCAGCAGTGCTCAGAGGGAAGGACACCAGAACTCTGCATCTGCTCCTTCCAGTCAGAAGGTCACTAAATCCTCACTGCAGAAAGATAAGAAGACGTCCTCACTTCCTGTTCTCGCCACGCAACTGAGTAAGGTCTCCAGTCAAGGGAACGCACAATCAAAGCCCACTTCAAAACAGAGTGGACTCGGCTGTAAAGCTCCACTTATTGTGCCCCTGAAATCAAGGCAGGAACGGCAGCTCCCAGAAGTCCCCAGGAAAGAAAGACAGACCGTGTTAGAAAAGAGAGGTTCTTTGGATAGCTCAGGTAGCGACAGGATGGAAATCTCACAGCACATTGTGGAGGAGCAGCAGAGGGATTGTGCTCAGAGTCAGATCGGAGTAAACAAAGAAAACAGCTGCAGGCAGGATGCCGCCAAACCAAATTCATCAGTCAGGCCAGAAAAGCCTGCGTTGAAATCTTCAGACAGCCGCCAGTTCCTCCAGTCGTTACAAGTTAGTACCTCCACCATGGAGAACTCGGAGTCTGCCGCCTCAAGCAGGGAAGAGGAGAACAGCGGGAAAGTGGAGGAGCGAACCTGCTCCTTGGCCCCAGATGAGGCTCTGCAGGCTGTTGAGGCAGCGCAGAGCTCAGAGAGTGACACCTCCAGGAGTGGCGACGCACAGACCGTGTCAGGATCGAACACAAGTCAGTCTAAGCTTGAGCTTCCTCCCGTCTTAAAACGAGACCTGACCAAACACATCAGCTCCAAGAGCAAAGCAGGAGGCCACGAGCCCAACCTGAACATCGCCAGGCGGGTGAGGAACCTGAGTGAGTCGCGGAGGAGTGACTCCGAGAAGGACTCGGGGCTCAAACCCACTGTGCGCCAACTCATCAGCTCCTCCGGCTCCCGGCGCAACGTGAACTGGGAGCAGGTGTATCAGGAGGTCAGGAAGAAGCAAGACAAGGGGAAAGGGATGCCAAGGTAACATTTCTCTGTCTGACATTTAGATTTTACAGTGAAAGTTATTCTATTTTCAGCTGCTTTCAGCTCATGTTATGTTTTGTCACACTCCAGGTTTGGGATAGAGATGGTTCCGAATGAACAGGAGGACCAGAGCCAGGAGGAAGATGACATTCCCCGGTTAGAGGGTCTCAGCTGGGAGTCGTTGATGGAAGTCTCTGCTCCAGGTGCCACGCGAAAACGCTCCTTATCAGAGAGCAGCCTGGCCCCCGAATCCACTGCCTCGCTGTTTAAGTCCCTCATGTCGAAGGAAATGTCACAAAGAGAAAACCTCAGCTCAGAACAACAGGGATCTTCTATCTCTACCTTGTTCGCTCAAGGGAGCAAAGACGTTCCCTGTCAACAAGAGGTGGATCACACACTCGATCAGTTTGGGGCCAAAACACAGAAGCAGCCAGAGAAGCTGACCTCAGCGACAGTGAAGGCCCTCCAGCGGTCGGATTCGCTGCTCGGGGACAGCAGCTCAGGGACGGAGCAGTTTGACGCTCAGGGAACAGGGAAGAGGCGAAGAGCTGCTGGGGTGAGTAGACGAAACCGAGTCCAAACCCATTTCACGTGTCAGCGTCTCTTTGCAGTTGTGTTGACTCTGTCTTTCTCTCTTGTAGGACGCTCACAGTGCAGAGACGTCATGTTTGGAACACAACAGCAAAAGACGGAAGGTCAAAACCAAAAAGGGTTGGTGTTTTTTATGGATACAGTAAATGGATGTTACATATTGTCTCTGCTGATGGAATCTGATGATCTTGATTGATTCAAAGCTTCAGTGGTCTTTGAGGCCGCTGTGCAGGACATTAGCATTGCAGCTACATTAGATTTAAGCTTGCAAAGACTGCATGTAAGCCAGAGTTGTGTTTCTAAGTGTCCCCCGTGCTCTGTGCAGATCGTTTGCAGATCGACCAGCTGCTGGCGGTGTCTCTACGGGAGGAGGAGCTGAGTCGCTCCCTGCAGACTGTGGACTCCAGCCTGATCCAGGCCCGCGCTGCGCTGGAGGCCGCCTACATCGAGGTGCAGCGCCTCATGGTGGTCAAACAGCAGGTGAGAAGAATACATCTCCCATCATTTCAAGATTTATCTTACTTATTCCTTTTGTACGTGGTCAGTCTCATGTTAATTCCATTGTTGTCTCATGGTTTATTCGTGAAATATTTAGACACTATTCGTGTTGATTCACTGCTTCTAAGCCCCTTATTTTCTTTGGTTTAAGTGCAAACTTAATGTTTTGTTTCCAGGGTATTTGAATCACTGACAGTTTTCACTTTCTGACGGTTCTTGTGTGGCTCTGTCTTCCTCAGGTGGCTGTAGAGATGAGCACACTGAGAAACAAGCGCATTGAGTTACTTAAAGGGATGCAAGGTAAGAACCCATGTCTGTGTGGATGCTACTACTATAACTAACTATAGAAACCAAGTCATAATATCAAATAACAATTTTTTAAACTTTTTTTAAACACAGGTATTGTGGAGGAAGCACCTCAGCTCAAACTGAAAGAAGAAAAGATGGATGTCATGGATACAGATCCACACATAGCTTCCTCCCTCATGTTTTCCCCTGTAACGGACACTGCTGCTGCGCTCAGTCCGAGTCCTCCTGCTCAACGTGCCTCCGCCCCGTCCTCCAGTCTTCCCTTCATGTCTGCAGTTATCAAAGAGGAGCCCCAGTCCCCGGTCCACGTCAGCTCGGAGCCGGACCCTCTGGATAATGTGGCCCTCTGTGCTCACAGCACAACACCGGAGCTGCCGGTCGCTCCTGCTGCAGCGTCTTCGCCAAGTAATGTCATTTAATGCAAAACACCCATAACACCACGTGGCGTTAACCTTTTAAACACAAACATTTGACATTTTATTAATCTGTATCTCATAGTAATATTTAGACAGTCATGGATTTTACCTTCCGAATTGATTTGACCTTTAAGTGCAGTAGCTCAAGGGGAAATAGTGAAAATACTCCCCAGTGTCCTCCCACTTCTGTCAATAATTAACTGCAGTTTACTAACAATGTGCCTCTGAACTGTTTGCAGATCCTGCCCTCAGCTTTCAGCCGTCTCCTGAGAGAAATCCTGAGCTCTACCAAACCAAAACAGAACATACGTGGGAGAACCTCGGAGACAACGAGAGCTCGTCAGGACCGTACGAGAGAGTGGACAAGGCCGTCCAGGCAACGAGGAACTATCTGAAAATTGAAATTGACACCAAATCCTCCATAAAGCTTCTCTCACCGAGCAGGAAGGGCTCTGATGTGGGGGGCGTAGTCGACTGTGCAGCCACAAAGACTTTCGAGATCCCCTCGGTGCCCTCAGTGCTCAATCTGCCCGCCTCTCCGTCCGAACTGAGCAGCGGAAAGCGCGTGAGGAAGCTCAAGAAGAGGAAGGTGTTGAAGAAGGCCCAAGGGACGGAGCAGCTCGAGAGCAGTGACACCGAGGTGGATGGGGAGTTCTCGAGGCCGAGATGGCTCCGGCCACGCAGGAGACCCAGTGGAGGCTCCCAGGTCAGCACCTCCACTCTGCCCACAGAAGATAGAGAGGGTGACGTGAACATGGACGAGGTGCATAGGCAGAAAGTGGACCGCAAACACATGGTAGAGCTTCCCCACATGGCCTCCACTGAGCTGAGGGTGAACTTAGATTCAGAGGAGAGCATGGAGGTCACTGCAGTCTGTCAGCAGCCCCACACAGATGTTCCACATCCCACTAAAGTCCCACACTCCTCCAGACCTGTGCCACAGAACCTGGCCTGCAACGAGGTCACCTCCACAAGTGACATGGACATCTGCAAATCCTCTGAGAGGTTTGTGGCACAGTTTTACAAAGTCATAAAATGCAAGAAGTCAATTTTAGAGAAGTCAGAATTGATAATAGCTGAACATTCAACTGATCCTATTTGTTTTTTGTTTGTGAAGCTGCTTATGATTATCGTATTGAGTCCAATCTCAGATTAAGATTAAACTTTTCCATCTTTTCTCCCCCCCAGCGACTTGCCGTGTCCCGTCGCGTTGCCCAGGACGATGAAGAACTCCTCAGGTTTGTTCATCTCTGGAGACGTGTTTGTGTTATAAGGGCTGAACTAGTGTTTTTAAAAGTAAATACAGGTTTTTGCATTTTTCACCTTCGCTAAATTGTATAAAAGAAATTCAACCCCCCCCGTCTTTAAGTTGTGACCATGTAACCAAACATTAAATCCTGCCATGTTCTGAGCAGCCAAAATTAGACATGTCAGGCTCCCTGCCAAATTAAAATAGACCCTAGAGCGCCCAAATTACTTTTTATGGGCAAGATATTCATAGTGACAGTGTGGAGCCGGATGAGCGCTGTGAGGAACGGACTCGACTTTGTGAAAGTGTGTATATTTAACCTGACCCTATATTAATGGATGGTCCACACGTCTTCAGATGTTCATGCTCCAGCATCATTAAAGCAGCTTATATGACGACAAAGGACAACACTTGAGGGAACATTCATTTCTTGACACATTTAAAGCAAATTACAACTTTGAGTTTAGAGAAGTGGAAACATGCACCGGTTTATCGTTGTTGACCAGCAGCTATTGGATGTGTTGTCACCTTTGATTAAGCTTTGAAGACCATAATAACTCCTTTTTAAACAATGTATGGATTTTAAGTTAATTACATTTATTCTAGAGAAGCAAATGCACAAATTTGATTTAGTCTACACGTCACATGTTGCTTTATAGTTTTCGTGTGTATTTCTTCCCCAGATGTGTCTTCTGACCACGGTGAGGATGAAATGCCCACTGAGGGGGGGTTCGAGGGCCACCAGGAGGCGGTGAACGCCATGCAGATCCACAACGGGCTGCTGTACACGTGCTCAGGAGACCGGACTGTCCGAGCCTTCGACCTGGTGGTGAGTGTGGATGAAACTCTGCCGCTGATTTTCAGGATGTCAGGGTTTTTTTCTCTGTGAACGCCACGACAGAGCTTTTCTTCTATTTCTTGTTGCAGACTCATAAATGTGTGGGTGTGTATGGTGGCCACAGCTCCAAAGTGAGCTGCTTGTGGGTGTCCGCGGCTCCGTGCCTGCATCACCGCCTTTATACTGGTTCCAGTGATCAGACCATCCGCTGCTACAGTCTCAAGGTAAAAACACACATTGAAATAACCGCCGAGCTTGTGAACCACACTGAGTGATACCGTTGCAGACAATGTGCCACAATGCTGCCACATTTTGTGAACGCTTCCTCCTCGTCAACAGACTCAAGAGTTGGAGCATCAGTTTTCTCTGTCAGACCGAGTCCTCTGCCTCCACAGCCGCTGGAAGACGTTGTACGCCGGCCTGGCCAACGGCACCGTGGTGACCTTTAACCTCAAGGTGAGAAACGCAAAGTCACACACAATGAAAGTTATATCGTACTCTTGGTTTCCCACAGCTGGGCTGAGGATGTGAGACGAGGAAAAATTAGACAAATAATAGCTCATGACTTAATAATGCAATAGAACACATACTAAAGCTCAATAATAAAAAGTGCTGCATGTAATCATGCAAAAAAAACTAAATTTCTATCTGAAAATATAAATGTACCCTCTAGAAATTGCCAGGATGTTTGTGGACACTGAAATTGAGATAGAAACTATCTATTGTGTATCTCTTGATAAGAACCAGTTGTATCGTTAGTTTACAATGATCTATTTGTGGGGGGGTGGTGTATTTGAAAGCCACAATCTCCGTTCAGTGGCTTTTGTCTTTATTTGTCAACTGTTGCGTGGTTCAGACAAACAAGCAGATGGAGGTGTTCGAGTGCCACGGGCCCCGGGCCGTGAGCTGTCTGGCCACATCGCAGGAGGGAGCGCGGAGGATCCTGCTGGTCGGCTCCTACGACAGCACCATCAGCGTGAGGGACGCCAAGAACGGACTCCTGCTGCGCACGCTGGAGGGGCACATCAAAACCATCCTCTGCATGAAGGTAACCTCAACACCGAGACTTCACCAGGGAGCAAGTGGGAGTTTATAAACAGTGTCCCAGTAAACGAGGAGTGAGACTGAAACGGTATCTTCTCAGTTTTTTGAATAGAGGAACATTGAGGGACAGTTGTGGCTCAGGGGGTAGAGAGGGTCATCCACTAAACCAGATCGGTGGTTCGATCTCCGACACCTCCGGTCCAAAGTCTCGCAAATTGCCCGTCTGTGTCAACAGTGTATGAATGTGTGCGTAATGGGTGAATGCAACTTTTAGTGTTAAGTGCTATGAGTTGACGATAAGACAGGAAAAGCTTTCTATAATTACACTCCATTTGTTGTGTCTATATAATACTTTCATGTTATATGTTTTCTTTGTGCCGATGAATTATATTTTGAGTTTATTTCCTAATCGTTCGTCTCTTCTCAGGTGGTCAATGATCTGGTGTTCAGTGGCTCCAGTGATCAGTGCGTCTACACACACAACATCCACGTGAGTAATCCACTTTATCTCTTTATACACAATATACAATGTTTACGTGTGAAAACTCCAGCTCGTAGTGTCGTTGAATCCCGTTTATATTATGTCCTGCCTCGCTGTGTGTCTGCAGACCGGAAAGCTGGTGCGCATCTATAAAGGTCACAGTCACGCTGTCACCGTGGTGTCCATCCTGGGGAAGGTGATGGTGACCGCCTGCCTGGACAAACTGGTCAGAGTCTACGACCTGCAGGTCAGCAACCTGACACCATCTGTCCTCTCAGATTAATGAAACACTCAGTCCCTGCTTTTCTCTGCTCCCACAGAAACAACTAACCAGTTTCTTTGTTCCTCCTCAGTCTCACGACCAGCTGCAGGTCTACGGTGGACACAAGGACATGGTGATGTGTATGACTATCCACAAGAACTTGGTAAGATTTCCAGCAGGGATGTGATCTCATCCGATGGGGGGGTGTATGAATGTGTCTCTTGAGACGTGAACATCTGTGTGTGCTGTGTGTTTCAGATCTACACGGGCTGTTACGACGGCAGCGTGCAGGCCACCAAACTGAACCTGATGCAGAACTACCGCTGCTCGGTGAGATAAGGGACAGGAAGTGGAACCGGGAGGAGATGAATTGATGCGACATGTCCTGGCTGGATTTCATTGTGGAGTTTTTAATTGATTTCCTAACTCCGTGTTGTGTTGACAGTGGCACGGCTGTTCGCTGGTCTTTGGGGTGACGGAGCATCTGCAGCAGCACCTGATCAACGACCACACCAGTGCCAACTTCCAGACGCTCAAGTGCCGCTGGAAAAACTGTGAAGAGTTTTTCTCCTCGCGCAACAGCTCCAAGCAGGTAAAGAAAGACGTGTTAACCCCACACATTCCCTGTTGTTGTTGTTGTTTTTGTGTTTCTTTCTCTCGTCTCACATTAAAGGTAATTACATGTCGTGGGTATTTAGACATTTGATGACATCACCTGGAGCTCTGGGAAACAGTGATGGGCATTTTGAACCATTTCCTGATGCTACACACGGAACCAAACGAGAAACTACCTGTCGAATGAATCAATAATGAAGATGTAGCCGTAGCCTGATGGACGTTTTGATCTGTTTTGCAGGGGATGCTGATGCACATGTGTAAACATGCTGAAGAGGAGCTGGACCTGGAGCCTTAAAGTTCCGGTGGTGGGAACATCGCCTTCTTCCCTTCCCCACTATCTTTACCCCACTCCCCCCCCCACTGTTGACCTCCCATATTGGGGGGGGACGTTCTTGGGACCCACTTAACTTGTCAAGCCCGATGAGTGGCGTCTGATGACTCCATCCTTTATGTTCGGTGTTGGAATCCAACCACGATACAATCACGACGGGAGGGTTGGATGTGCTGTTGTTTATTTTTATATGTTCTTCAAAACACGCCTTCCTCTCTCTCCGTCAGTCTGACCACTGCAGTTCCTCTTTTCACTGACCAAAGTAAAACAAGGAAACACGACTTTAGTTGACTGAAGAAACTTCAGCGTTGCCGGTATCAGAGGGAGTTGTTACGCTTTTCTTTCCAAAAATGCGACATTAAACCAATAATCATCCTCCGGATTGGTCGGCTTCTATATGGCATGGGGTTAACAGATGTTTTTATTGTTGTTGTGATGTTTCATGTTGAGCAACCTACTGTTATTTTAATTTTCTTCTACGAAGTTTTCCTTTGTTCACGCAAAGTACACTTGTGTTTATGACAATAATAATTTAAAGTTTTCAGAAATGAATGATGTCGTCTCTCAGTTGTGGAAAAAAACAGCTTTTGAAGGAGTTTCATTGAAGTGACAGGATTTACTTATTATCTGGTTTGGTTTTAATTTTATTTTGGAGGTGAAGAATAACGGATTGTAACGGCCGTTGGGTTCAGTTACATTTGTTTAATTTTTTCTGTTGCTCATTCAGGTGATTTAAAGGAGTTGAGGGACTTTGGTGCGGTGCTGTGACTCGGCCTGACGTGGCCTTTTGAGAATTTGCCTTTGCAGTGAAAACTGAACCGTGATGTGAACGTGGTGATGTGTGTGTGTGTGTGTGTATGTTTGTGTTAATGTGTGGATTTCTTCCTCATAACTGTCGACAGAGTGTTTTTCCATGAGTGAGTGTGAAGTGATGATTTTAGGACGGGATTTTCCCGCTCGAGGAAATGTTGTATTTTTGGAATTAATTTAATATTTGGAGCATCGAGCAGAAGGCGGGATGGTTTTCTGACAAAGTGTGGACGTGAAGGATGTTCAGAGGAGGTGTTGGATGGAAGAGCTTGAAGGGAAGAATAAGGATTCATGTCCCATGCCATACTTCACCCTCTTTAAAGACAAGCGAGTTGGTAACCGCTTTTTTAACCGGCTCATTAGACCAGTTTTAACCAGTGTGAAAGTCCAGTCGACTCCGACGGACTTTGTGTGGTGACCGCTCTCTTGGTCAGATCCTCTGCAGAGGGTTTGTTGACCCGATGTTCTCCGAGCCGCCGTCCTTCAAACTCTCGACCGTTTGTCGTCCACGACGAAAACGAGCAGTTCCCCTCTTACCTGGTATTCCTGAGTTTCTTCAAGTTTTTTCAGTTGTTGTCAAAAGTTGTGACGAGATATTTTTTAAGAAAGTGCAATCAAACAAATTGTTAATTATAATAAAAAAAAAGAATGTTGCAACATTTAAAACTGTTTTCTGTCGTCTTTATGATGTTTTATACTCTTTAAATCGAACGTGTCCGAACCACAGACGGTAAAATACAGATGGATGATGTGTCTCCGACTCCTCCTACGATCCAGAAGTGAAGCCAAAACACCGTGGATACGAACGCTGCTGCCATCTTGTGCTGATGATGTCATTTGGAGTCTCAGCTGTCAATCATGACATCTCTCCTGCTTTTATAGCATCAAGAAACTCGTAACTAAACAAACATCACCGCCTCCTCCCTTAGTTAGTGGAGGAGGCGGGGTTTATGACAGGTACAGCAGCCAGCCACCAGGGGGCGATCGAGGCCCTTTGGCTTCACTTTTGCTGTCGTGTCGTCCATCTTTACATAGATGTGGTCAGAGCTGCCATCTTAAAATCAACATCAACACGTGTGGGGACACAGTCAAACCAATAACTACACATTTATTTATTTATTAGATTAAGATGGTTAAAAATGCAGTACACTCATTAGACCAAAGCCTTAATACTTAATAATAAAAATCACAAAAAGCTGCAGTCCAACCCCTTAGCCGTAATCCTTCAAATCCATATTTGAACCTTGTAAAATAAAACAACTTGTCAGCTCCACATTTTTTTTGTTCTTGAGTCTCATCCGTCCACGTGCGGAGCTGAACGACAGGCGGACTGGACATTTTCAGGGGTGGGGTGTGGGGTGGGGGTGGGGGGGGGCTCGTACCCAGGATGTGGCACCAGTGAGGGTGAAACGTACTAACGTGCTACTCAAGGCCAACGATAAATCCAGGTGTATTATTTTATTGACAAAAATAAGTGAGTGAAAAACAGGGTGAGGGCAGAGTGATGTCGGTTTTTGCGAGGCCCACAGATCTTCTGTAGAAATGTTGTGTCGGGGTGATTCACAAGTTTATTCATCGTCCACCAGGGAAAAAACGCCTGCGCTGCTCAGTTTGATCACACGGGGGGGGGATGAACAGTAAACCAGCACAGAGATGTTTCACCAGCAGAGGCACTGTGAGGTATCGTGACAGAAAAAAAGGAGGTTGTGTGTGTTTGATGCCTGAGAAAATGTACGGTACAAAGTAAGGGTGAGTTTGAAAAAAGAAAGAAAGAAATAAAATCAAAAAAACCCTGAAAAAACAAAGCGAATGACTGAAAGGAGACTGAGATCCTGATGATAAAGGACGATGCGAAAAGGCCCGAGACCTACTGTCGAGAGAGAGAAGTGGAAAAAGGTGAAACGTCGGAGAGGAGAGAGAGAGAGAGCGGAGGAGGAGGATCCGGGAGGAGGAGGAGGTGAGGTGGATGAGAGCTGACGGCCGTCGGGGAACACTGAATGTTGAGGTAAAGGCTGGCAGGTCTGGTCCTCGTGTGGAGTGGAGCTCACCTGGGAGAGGATGGGCCTTTCTAGGCGTACATGGTCAACTGGAGCCACTGAGCAGGAGAGAGAGGGAAACGTCCACAGTGACTTCAGGTGTTTCAAATCGAATCAGACGTTATTGTCATTTTACACACAACAGCAGTGCAGGCAGAAGGAAATGGCTTCTCCCTGGGATCACGATTACATATTCAATTTACATGTAACTTTATCACTTAAATTTGAATATTACTTTCAATGTTAATTGTCACATTGAATGAGGTGTTTTCTGTCATGTTGAGTTAGTGTGAATACATCAAATAACTTGAGATGGGATTTAATTAAATAAAGTTTAACTTCTACATGAATACATACATTAAACACACACTTTATTCAAGACGTCTTCTCACCGTGGTTTTCTTACTTTAACATTCAAATTCATTATTATTATTATTATTATCTCAACAAAATTAAAAGCATAATGTTTGCAGGGAAGTTCTGTCGTAGCAAAATAAAGTAAAAGTAAGTAAAAAAATACAGAAAAACAAAAATAAGATACAGTAATATGATCAAATGTGTATTTCCAACATATATAAAAATACTCATTACAATAACATAAGAACAAATCAATTTAAATTAGACATGGGACGAGAAAATCAATTGGAGAAGTTGGGTGAAGTTGTAGTTTTGCATTTGTTTTCATGGTTTTTAAACTACTTGTGTTTTTATGTTTATGTCTGTGTTCTTAATGGTGTGGTCGACCCAGTGAACCTTCAGCAGATGTGTTTCCTGACATGGATTGAAAGTGTTCGCTCAGTTCACGTCTTACCTCCAGCACACTGAGTCTGATGGTTCCATCTCCGTCCTGGTCAAAGGCCTGAAACGCCCCTGCAGAGAAACACCACCACACTGCAACTGTGACTCAACACACGTGCAAATCAAACAATGCTGCACCTAATACTACACAACAGGAAATAAACACCAATCATGGATTTGCTATTGAAACAAATGGGGATTTTTCTAGATGTCCTGTGCATCAGTTTATACACATTTACCCACAATTTTAAAAGACATATTTGGCATCTTTGAAGACTTAGTTTCTCACACAGTTCATGTATCTGCAGTATTTCTCACAGTGTGCACGAGGCCCTGACTTACTGAACATGGCCTCGAGCCGCACCAGGCAGCTGATGAAGCTGTCGAAGTCGATGTTCATGCTCTCGTTGGCGTAGCGCATGGTGATGATGTCGTACAGCTGGTTGTTGAGACGGAAGCCTGAGCGGGACACAAGACACATGACTGTACAGTGACAAGAAGATTCAGAGGGTGAGTTCGAGCTGCAGCAACAGACTGAATCAATCCTACTGTCGTCAAACAGCGCGCTCACTACACCGAGCAGGACACCTCACAGGCTCTGCTTTTAAAGTTACTATTTCTAATTGATTCTTCAAACAAGAATTAATGCTAAAAAAAAATGAGTGGCATCAAGAATCTTTACTTTCAGCAGCTTTAATCAAATTATTTAACATCTGTATCAGTTGATAAAAAAAATACATTTTATATAATATATGTTCCTTATAAACAGTTTCAAAGGATCAGTTCACCCGCATCAGAAAAAGGTTTGTTAGGGTTTATTAGATTTGTAGAACAAAGCTCAGCTGGGTAAAGTAAAAATATGTCTTTTTGTGGTTTGGATGAACTGAGCCTTTCAGATTTCTCTGTGTGTGTTATTCACCTGCGTCGTTGACGGCGTTCCTCATCTCGTAACTGTTGATGCTGCCGGACTGATCAGCGTTGTAATGTTTAAAGATTCCCTGAAAGAGACCATGAGTGAATTTGACGCAGATCATCGTTTACCTGCGGCTCCGCATTGTTTTAAAGCAACACCGTGTGACTCTTACAACAGCGCCCTCTGCAGCAATAAATAAACACAACTGAACTCTGGATATTACCCATGATCCTCTGCTTCCTGAACCAGAGGAGCTGCCACCAAACTCTGTTCAGAATTCTTCATATTCTAAAAGTTTCCTGCTGAATATTGGAGATAAACTCTGGTTTTTAATAACTTCTGAGTGTTTTTAATTGATCCACAGTTCAGCTTCTGACAGTTGAAGCTGAGACTCTCCGTCAGTTCCTCACTTCTCACACTCAACCATCAAAATGACTTTAATCAAGCTGCTGTTTTAAGGTGAAAAAGTTGCACAGTGTTGCTTCGGTGTGTTAAATGTGAAACATGATTAAACTCAGTATAATGTGAAGTTCTCAAATGATCGAAAAGCAGAACCAGCGTCCCCCACCTGCCACTGTTTGATCTTATTCCACAGATGTCTGAACTCCTGCAGGTTGAGTCTACCGGTCCCGTCCATCTGAGCCGACGCAGTTAAGACCAACATCGTGTGACGTGTGCGTCGGCGTCCACTCACCAAAACACTGGCTTCATATTCCAGTACGTTATCATTCAGGTGTCACACAAACCCTCCCACCAACAGAGGTCAGGTTGTGTTTTGTGTTGAGAATCTTCACTGACATGGATCATGTGACTTTTTACTGTGTTCTGGGTTTTGTTCCCGTGTGTTCGTGGGGGTGACAGCGAGGTGAAGTGGAGCCTCGGCCCTGTGGGCGTCGATCACAGACCCACAACAAGGGTCTCGGCAGGTTGTGCCTCTCACAGACAACACAGCCCGATGCACTCGATACAAAGGATACGTCCATCAGAGCAATCATGCTCCTGCAGCTCTCCAGGCTGAAGCCTTCTGTGTTCAGGTCCTTATCTGGAGGGGGGGGGGCAAACATAAATGATTGTTTATAGGTTGGTTGAACTAATCTGTGACATTATGACATGTTTGTTTTGATGCTCAACAGGTTTTTTTAGACTCACGTTTGGTGATCACTCTGTTGAGAACGTTTTTCAGTTCGTTGGCTGTTATTTCCATGTCCTGAGAGAGAGGAAGAGGAAACAGAGGGAGAGGAAACAGAGGTTGAAGAAAACAGAGGAGGAAGAAGAAACCGAGGAAGAAGAAAAATGAGGATGAAGAAGAAACAGAGGGAGAAGACAACAGAGGAAGAGGAAACAGGAAGAAGAAACAGAGGAAGGAAGAAGAAACAGAGGAAGAAGAAAACAGAGGAAGAAGAAACAGAGGAAGAAGAAACAAAGGAAGAAGAAAACAGAGGAAGAAGAAACAGAGGAAGAAGAAAACAGAGGAAGAAGAAACAGAGGAAGAAGAAGAAAGAGGAAGAAGAAAACAGAGGAAGAAGAAACAGAGGAAGAAGAAAACAGAGGAAGAAGAAACAGAGGAAGAAGAAACAGAGGAAGAAGAAAACAGAGGAAGAAGAAAACAGAGGAAGAAGAAACAGAGGAAGAAGAAACAGAGGAGGAAGAAACAGAGGAGGAAGAAACAGAGGAGGAAGAAACATAGGAAGAAGAAACAGAGGAAGAAGAAACAGAGGAAGAAGAAAACAGAGGAAGAAGAAACAGAGGAAGAAGAAGCAGAGGAAGAAGAAACAGAGGAAGAAGAAACAGAGGAAGAAGAAAACAGAGGAAGAAGAAACAGAGGAAGAAGAAAACAGAGGAGAAAGAAACATAGGAAGAAGAAACAGAGGAGGAAGAAACATAGGAAGAAGAAACAGAGGAAGAAGAAACAGAGGAAGAGTTTTCAAACACTTACATAACTCATTTAACATTTAAATAAACAGCCGCTGTAAAGAATGATTTATTAGTCATCGAGTTTTTACACGTTTACACTTTACTTCCACCAAGGTTCTGTTTCCATCTGTGCTAGTTAGTTTATCTGTGAACAAGATTATATAAAAACTACTGGACAGAATACCACAAAACTTGGTGGAAGGATGCAGAATTGATCAGGGAAGAACCCATCACATTTTGCTGCGGCTCCGGATCCTGCACTCACATCTCCAGCTATCTCCTGAAAAATAGTCCGGAACTGCTGATCCTCCTCGCTCTCCTCCCCCGCCGAGGCCGGTGCCGGCTGAGGCATCGTGGAGCCACAGAGCAGAGAGACAGAAATGAGACGTGAAGGGAAGAACATGAAAATCTCACTTAGCGTGATTGGGAATAATAATGAGTTCACTGAGGGAATCGTTTTTCTTAGTTTATGATTTTCTTTCCCAGCGAGCAAGAAGAGAATTGAGACTTTTAAATACCATGACTCACCACTGGATGGTCAGCCTCGATCCTGTTCTCTATCTCCCTGGATGAAGACCAACAAACAGCAGTCACCATGGTGACAACAACATCTCATCTGGACCATAAGCCTGTACAATACTGTTACCTACGAACACAGATCTGCAAATCATCTCATTCTCATCAGATATTAAGTTAACTTTGAAATCCTGAGCTGCAGAAACATCTCGTCACATACTCACATTGGACAGAAAGAGATTGTAATAAATAAGCTGTGAATAAAAGGTGTTAGTTTAGCGCCACCTGTTGCTTCCTCCAGGGACAACATGTTCTCTTGATTTGTCTCATTTAGGGTCGTGGACGTCGTCGTGTCCTGCTTTTTTACAAATTTGAGTCAAATAGGATTTAACATCGACTCCACAGCACAAGGAGGCTGTCAATTAATAAATGATTCTAAATCTGATCTGAAATACAAGGAGGTTAGAGCTAATGGTATTAACACTGATTTATTTGCAGAGAAGTGACCCATGTGTTGGGGATCAGTGTGGCCGTGCACATCCATCACAGCCTGATTCCCAGCCGGCTCTGGGGTCCGTCAGAGTGCAGGGGCCCCGGCTCTGTCTGGTCCTCCTGTTGTCAGGGCCAGGTGGGGGTTGGGGTTGGGGGGTTGGATGTTTGTCGATGCTGGAGTATGCAGCACTGAATATTTTGAAAGTTTACCGGATCGTGCCCAAATCTGAAGTCGCTTGTCCTAAAAAAGATTCCATAACAGCTTCGAACTGGGGCCGATTTCTTCCAGCTCTACAAATCAAATTGCCGTTAACATGGTTTGTTCTTGGTGGTTTGTGTCCCACCCGCCAAGCAGCAGAGTAACCCACCCCTCATTCAACAAATAACACAAACCTGTCATTTCTAATGCACACAGATGATACATCACTGTTAAACTGGCTAACTCTGTCCCCCTGCTGCTTCAATAACAACAAGCAGGGCTGGGTATTCCCCCGAGGAAGTTAAGTGTATATTTATACTGTGTGAAAAATCTTTCTTGCCTCACGAAGACTTGAAATACTTTGGAACATTTCTTTTAAAATGTCTGTTTTCTTCGAATTTTTTTTATATTTGAGCTCAAACTGACTTGTCATCAGATACAGAGAAACTAAAACATTTTAAATTCAAACAGGGATCAGAACTGTTTATTTTATTAAGAATTGAGCCGGTTTGGTTTTAAATTATCAATTTATCAATTGATTAATCAAATCAATCCACTGGAGATAATTGGCAGTTCATTATTTGCTGGTTCCTCCTTCTTGAAATTAGAATTTAACTGTTATGATAGTAAAATTTATATCTTTGAGTTCTGTGTGAGAGTTTCTGACAGAACATTTAAGGGAATATAATATAACAGGTTAATGAATGATGAAAATAATCTTAAATTGCAGCTCTAACTTTTGTTATGACTCTCGAGTCTTGTTTTTTGAAGAGAATCCTGTTCAGTTTGCTTCCATGATTCTCATAAATGAAGTATTTCAATACCCAGCCCTGCTTCTAAACATAGGATCAACATCAGTGGAATAGAATTAGCATCTACTAACAAACACATGTGACTGTCTCCACACTATGAACCCACTCCCCCCCCCTCAGGCCGCCCAGCTTGCCCCCTGCAGCCTCCCTGCCCGCCCTCACCCACTCACTCTGAGGTGTTCTTCTTCTCGGAGAAGACCCGCAGGATGAACTCGCCCTCCTGGTGCGGCTCGTACGTGGAGGGCACGATGACGTACTCCCCGGGGCTCAGGCGGAAGCGCTGGGTCACCTCGCGCAGGTTGATGTAGGACTTGCAGCGGGCCTTGGAGGAGTTGAAGAGGAAGAAGTCCTTCTGCATGTGCTGCTTGTTGCCATGCATCTGGGGGAGTCAGAATGGAGAGAAACAGATTCAACCATAATATATTTATAAAAAACAAAACTACAAAGACATGGAACAAGAATTCAAACAGACAGTGTGGGGGTGTAGGTAACTTGCAAGCAGCTGCTCAGTCTGGTTTACACCTTCCTTACCTCCTTTGGCACCTGTAGAGAGAGAGGACGTCAGTGATTGTGTTATTAGAAGATACAAATTAAAACTTCACAAAAAACGTATTATTCGTATGGTGGTAAAATTATATTCATCACTTTGAATACTTCTGCACATTTATTATCAGAACTGCAACAGCTGACAGTTTTGTTTTGTAGGTTTTTATGATTTTGAACGAGATTATGCAAAAACTACTGGATGGATTTCCATGAAACTTGGTGGAAGGATGTGGTAAAGGTCAGAGAAGAGGGCATTCAATTTTGGTGCGGATCCAGATCGGGGGGGGCAAATCCAGGAATGTTTCATTACTTTCTTTAACTTTGCGAGATATGGTGTTTTTTGACGAATTTCATCAAAATACAAAAGTATGAAAAACGGGGCCTAGAATAGCAAAATGAGAACTAAACCCGGACACCTCATAAATGGCGAATCCGATGGTGAAGAGGTTGGCGCCCATCTTGCGCTCTTTCCGCCTGTTCTTCTGCATCAGGGCCACCACGAAGGTGCAGCCCACCTCGTTGTCCTCGGGATCGTCGTCCTCCTCCAGCAGACGCAGGCGGTACTGAGGGTTGGTCCAGAAAGTGTCTGCAGCCCAGAGAGCGAGGAATTGATATCATTTTAATCCTGGAGATTAGTGTTTCCTGCTATGTCACTTCTACCCTCAGAAAGAGACACTCACCTGGATAGTTCCTGCAGCCTCCGGCGGAGCAGCCTCTCACCCAGCGACCCTCGTTCACAGACACCGTCCACTTGTGGATCTTATCGTCCTCCAGGGCATCGGGGGTGAGGTTGCAGATCTCAATCTTGGTGTAGTTCTTCTTGAAATCCTCGAATGACATCCTGGACGGGAAGAGAAACCATCAGGACGGGCATGTGGCTAAAATCTTAGAAAAGCTGCTGCAAAAGTGTTTCTGGAATCCACATCTCACAACAGGACTAAACAGCAGTGGAGCTTGGGTTTTTCTAAATCAGGGGCCATGATGGGGCCACATTTTATACACAGGGGCCAATTATATGTCCAACATCCGTTCACTAGTCCTGATTCAGTAAAGTGAACATTTAAGTCATTCCCTGTCGACCGTTAGCTCTGTAGCTTTGAGCAAAACCACACATCATTGAATATATGTTGTTCCGTGTTCAAACACATTCAAAAAAAGATTAGAAAATAAAAAATCTGAACAAATTGTCATATTTATTCTTAGTTTTGTTAGCAACTGGTTTATTTTAAAGACTACTGACAGAACAGGAGCACTGCGGGGGGGCCAATCGGATTCTCAGACGAACGACACTCAGGAACAAAATCCTTTAAGTTTCCATCGTAAAAAAAAACAATCTTCACCGTTTCAAATGTGAATTATGAGCCGGGAACTGGAATCTTCGATTGGGGAAATAACTAAATCTGATCCTGAGCAGAACAACACTATATTTTCTTTCTGGCAGGAAAGGGGTTCTCCAGGGGGCTAATTAAAATTTGAAAAAAATAAAGATGAGCCGCTCACCAGAACTCTCCATCCTCGGCGCTCTGGTGCTGCAGCTTCTCTTTCTCAGTCTTAGACAGTGTGGCCCACTCCTTAGAGCTGAAGAGGAGAACATAAGAAGTGAACTAGTGGAGCAGAACATTAAGACTGAGAATAAAGGATTATGGGTAAATATGGTTAAAAGGTCCGTACTTGTCACTCCAGGGGCCGTTCCACTCCACTTGGCCCCACGGGTTCCTGAGACGCACCAGACGGACTTTAGAGTCCTTGTGCTGAGACGGTTTACACTGAAGGAGACAGACGGTTTCACCTTTAAACTCACATCCACTCATATTGTCCTGTTCAATTAAAAACTACCCACAATCCCGCCTGTTTTACCTCCTCCACCGCCGTCACAGAGTAGGCGTGACCCTTCACAAGTCCCGTCACAGTCCGAGTCTCGAAGCGAGCGGGAACCAGGGACTGAAGGAAAACAAAAGATATATATATAGATATATAATATAACATTAACACAAGGAAAAAACACCAATACTACGAATACATTCAGAATTATACACAGAAATAGAATAAAACAGAAAATTGTGACATAAAAAAAAGCAATATTACTTTATTTTATTAATGTATATTATTTTATTATGTGATCTAAAAGGAAATATATTAGCACAAAAAAATTGATTTTATGAATAAAGTCTTAAAATTACAAGAATAAAAGTCAGAATTTTAGGCTATGTGTAATATAAGGAATGTGGAGCATCTTGTTAAGTTATCCTTTATTATAGGTTTTTAGAAATAATGAAATCCTTCATCTTTTTGTCATAAGGCTTCATTATCATAGTATGAGGACTTAGAAAAGATTGAAGAAGGAGGAGAAATTTGCTCTTTATGATATTCAAGAGATTTCATGAATTAGAAATAAGGAGTTTGGTTCAAGATTTTGGCTCAGCGAAATCTCAGAAATTCATATTCTTCAACACATTCCTATTACTCTGTCGTAGAAATCAACAGGAGCACACTTCTTGGTTTTGGTGACCTCAGGTGGTTGGGACTTTTAGCTCCTCTCGTTAAATAACCTCCCAACCGCAACCGAAGCACCACAGTGAGATACAGACTGGAGACTCACATCGATGGAGCAGCCCATCAGCGAGCCTCTCTCCAGAGCTTTCTTCATGATCTTGTAGAGCTCTTTAGGAGCTTCCTTCATCTCGTAGAACTCCGTGACTCCCCCGGTGAAGTCCTCCATGGCCTCGGTGGTGTTTCCACCCTTCAGGGCCTCGTAGGAGCCGTGAAGTCTGGACAGGGAAGAGCCCAGAGGTCACTTTTGATCATTTTTATTATATTATTATCCAGCCTCAACCTGAGTACTTTGGTGTTTTTAGACTGGAAAAACTGTCAAAATCTGCTAATATACTGTGTGTATACCTCAGACAAAAGAAGACGTATGTGCTGACTGATGTAGTTTCCTGTTGAGCCCATGTTAGTGTGAAGGAGCAGTCAAACATTCAGAGCAGAGGTCGACCAATACGGGTATTTGAGGATATACCGATACTTAGGTGGTTAAATATTTCTGATACGATACATCGTCTGATATACATAGTTTTAAAAATGGCCTTGAATGTTGTTATCAAACCCTCATGACAATTAAATGCAATGGAGGCTTTACATTTTACAGTTTAACCATAAACTATAAGTAAAATTAAATAAACCCATATTTTATATTATAAATGCATCTTTTCTGCATTGTTTATTCTGTAACACATAAATCGGTCTATCGTCTAATCCAGTGACCACTGAACCAGGACACCACCCCCTACTCTCTCTACAGTAAGTCAATATTGGGTTCTCTCACTTGGCGTAGGCCTTCTCCAGCAGCGCGCTCCAGAACTCGTTCCTCTCGGCCGACTTAGTGAAGACCAGCTGGTTGTTGAAGGTTGGGATGCGGTCGTCAATGACGACATCGACCCAGTCGCCATAGCGCCAGAACTGAAGGACAGGGGGAGGGGTCAGGGAGAAGAAACAACGACTGTCAACACTTGACTCAACAGGGTCCTTCATGAGGATTTATACATTTTTTAACGATTACATTTGAATGAGTTAAGTTAAAAGTCCATGAATTCATGGGGTTTTCCTCATATGACCTCAGATGATAAAACATGGACTGAACTCTCTGCTGGAACTGAGGAAGATTTCTGACCTGGAAGTGGAAGATGCCGGCGTAGCCCTCAGAGAAGCTTTGCTCCTGAGGAACAACACGATACAGAAGCTTCTCGTTCAGGGTGAGACAGGCGATGGCCGCCAGCAACCAGCAGTCACCTGAACACAGGAAACCAGTTAATTTCAACCACAGCGGGGGGGGATTTCATCTGCTCTTGGGGCAGTAAATCATTTCAGAATGCGACTGAAGTGGGAGAAGATCAAGACGTGAACTGTTTGGACTGATTTGAGTTTGTATCCACGTCCCACACTCGACAAGAAAATAGTTGATTTCCCTTGTGGTGAAGGTAAAGACCTTCTCGGAGGGCTGTGATTTGTTGTGCTGGAGGAAACGACCTCCGCTGAGCGCTGACGTGCTCACTTTTCTGATTGTCCAGGTGTGTGCAGGGCGTCAGCGGCCACTGGGAACAATGTCAGTTTGTCAACTGGGGAACGGTTAACAGTGTCTGCCAGGACCTTTGTCCCCCTGGTCCCCCTTTATTTGCAGTCTGAACTGGACAACAATGAGAAGTGCTGCTGGTTGGATTCCCTTCCAAAAGAGCGAGCACAATATGGGGAGGCCGCTGCAGGCAGGGAGGCCGTGTGCGGGGGGGGATTGACGGGATATTTGCTCCCCTGTTATCCCCAAGCTGTTGAATACAGCTCCATCCACGTCTGTCCATGCAGAGACAGTTTTCTTTTAAACGCTCTCGCTGCATTTCAGGATTTTACTATATCCCCCGTTTCCTAACTCCCCTTTCCTAATTGCTGCAGGCCCTGCTCCAGTTATTCTAGTGATCAGGTTGAGGTTTAAATTTAAATTCACTGTTAATTCAAACATTATAAATCTTTGGGTCGATCTTTAAATCCATTGATCCGAGGACACAAAACCTCCACTTCACAAAATGAAGGAAACGAGCGGTTTACCCAGATCTCCCTGGCAGATGTCCGTCCTACTGGCGCCTCCGACAATGAACTGAGGGTTCTCGCAGATTTCCTGCAGACAACAAACACACAGAGGAGTCGAGGATCAATCTCAGATCAGTAGCTTAAGTCAGTAAACAGATTGTAAAACTCTCTGAGAGAAACCTGAGATTACAGCCATCTTTATAACTAATAAAACATCCATTGTATTTGAACCGGGAAGCCAACAAGTAGGACACACATGCACAAATCTGTGGCAACTGGTTTCACTTCACTCCAACCCGTCCATGCAGGGATGGCAGGATTTCCATCACCTCTTCATCTCCAGGTGAAGTTCAAATTTCCATGCAGGATTGATGCTGCTGTGAATTTTAAAGAATAACGTCCCACCTCCCACATGTGATCCATCCCCTCTTAATTAAACTTTCATCACTGTGCCTCTTCCATGGGCCCCCCCCCTCCTACCTTGGGCCTCTTCCAGACGATGTTCTTGACCTTGTTGGACTTGTGTCCGAGCTCTTTGAAGCCCAGGGACTCCACGGTGGCCGGGAAGGTCTCATCCTCGAAAGGGTTCTTCCTCTGAACGCACTCCTGTCTCAGGACGCTGAAGTCCTGGCTGTTGAAGCGCAGCGGCTTGTTCAGAGAACCTTCCCCGTCCCTCCTCTCTCGTTCCCGGATCAGCCGGTCGCAGAAAAAGCCAGACGGTGTGTAGGGCATCTCGTCTCAGTTGGCTTTTTCTTTCAAAAAAAAAACTTTTGCCACTAGTACTAAAGTCTTACAAGCCTAAAAACCCTGGCATAAATCCAAACAGCTAATGTCTGATTGGCTCCCTCCGCGTGTGACGTCCCCCTTCCCTTCGTCACAGAGCAGATGCAAAAGAGACATTCACTCCACATGCATTCACCTTTGCGCGTACACATGCACAGAAACCCACACATCACACAAACGTCTATTTGTCGCGTTCCCATTGGCCGCGGCGGACAATGATCTCTCCCTGGCCGTGGTGCGGCGGTGCCATCATTGTTGGGTGACACAAAGGCCAGTGGGCCGCGCCAGAGGGCATGTAAAGAGTGGTGGGTAGATGCCTTGCCTCAGCAGAAGGCATTCAACCCCTTTAAACCTATTCTCAATGGAGCTCAGCATTGAGCAGTCTCAGCATAACCAGCGCAGGCGACTGCCATGAAGAGGAGTAGCGTCCATTTTTAGCACCGGTTGGAAAAAAGCAACTTCGGCCTGATGTTTTGGTTTTTTCTTTTTTTGTTGAACAGCGGAGATGACAACTAATTGACTGCCAGCGTGTGTGATGATGTGTTTAAAAGCCACTTATTTTACCGGCCAAATGAAATTCTGGCAGAAGGAACACAGAATATAACATTTCTGATATGAAAGCAGAAATAGAATTTTGTGAAAAAGCATAAAAAAATACTGAATATTTGCCCCGAGAATAAATTAAACACGGTTAAGTGTTCTTAGTGTTGTTGTTGCTCCTCGTCTCAGGAACAGAGAGTTATTACAGAATGTCAGGATGTGACAGTGAAGCTGACCTTTGACCTTTGGGACATTAAACATCATCGCTTCATCATTTCACCCTTTAAAGACTTTTATTGTGAAATTCATTCATAATTAGCACGAGCAATCAGCCAAAAAACGCAGGTTAGTGAGGTCACCGTGACCTCTGACCTCACACCACTAAAATCTAATAAATGTTATGAAAGAGGTAAATATCATCAAATATAAACATGACGCCTCCAGCCAGAGGAATAAAAAGCATCTTAAAGCCCATTTGTATTTTATTTCTCATCATATATTAAATTCTCTATCTCTTCTATCACCCTGTATGTTCTTTTCTTCTTCCTGTTAAACATCGAATCTTCATAACAACTCTTGTTCCATATCAAACACCAACATTCCTCGTAAACAAATATTTGTACAAGGACATGCTACAATGGTTCAGACTCAATATCAGTATAAAAATAAAATCCTGATAAAATGATTCTAACACGCTGCAGTTTCCTTGTAAAGTCTCATGAAAGAATTAAGCTTGTTCCAGCGTTTCCCGTCTTATTGTGGTATTTTTGTGTCGCTCAGCAAACATCCGCTCCAGGAAGGTCACACGACACAATATTGTTAAACCATGACGACATGTTCAAAACAAAAGGGTCAACATTTGAAGCTGCACATCGTTTTATTGAGCGGAGGAAACTTTCACTGCATCGCTTTAAAACATGAATTTTACTGTTTTCCTTTCGTTCGTATTTCTCAACATGGCTTCAATTTTATTCACTTTCTTAAATGTACCAATAGTAATATTAGGAAAGAATTATTCAATTAATACAATGTTGTATTGAAGGTGCAGCTCTTAATAAACAGGAGTAACGTTTATAAAAAAGTGACAGTTACTGCTCTGTGGTTGTGTGCATCCACCAACCGGTGCAGTTTCAGTCGACACGCATTTTTCTTTTCTAGACTCATGTGAGGTCACTGTTACCTTTGACCTTGGGCCACTGAAATCAGTTCATCTTTGACCCCCAACTGAACATTTGAACCATATCCCTACAAGGCAGTCTATCAGGTGTCACATTTGGCAGTTAGCATGTATTTTGATGTCTTCTTCTTCTTCCTCTTCCTCCCTCGACGGACACGAGCACCGTGAACCTACAGGATGTGAATCTCCCAGTCCGTCAGCACTCTGAGGCTCAGGCTGCTCACTGTCAGTTCGCAGCAGGTCTCCGTGAACTGAAACTCAGCAGAAGTGTCCTCGGCACCTGGTGATAAAAACAAAAAGGTTTATGCTGTTTTGCAGTTGAGAAGTCGGCAGAACTGTGAGTTTCTCCCTTGACAATATTTGAACAATTGAAGAAAAAACAGTGAATATGACACAAAAGTCCAGATACAACACATGATGTCACTTTGTCAACCAAGATATAAAATGAACAACGAGCAAGAATGGATAAAAAACGGTTTTAGCCTCTTGACAATGGCTTCCTGTGTTTTAGAATGTATTTGAATTACTTACATTAATTAATTCTCTGAAAGAATCACAACTTAACATACTGTACTTATATCGTAGCGCGTTCCCTGATTTAACCGAATTCAGAGTTGTTTTTTTTTGCCTTTATCATTATAACTAATAGATGCCTTTATTTTAGGCTGTTGAGTTTCCTTTAAACCTTTATCTAAACGGACCCTGTCAGGGTTCTGTGTGACCTTCGATCAGGCTGTTTCCAATTGGACGACACGTGTCTGCCTCATCATCATCATCATCATCATCCTTCTGAATGGGTACAATGTGAGTTCACTCCAGAGCTCCTCACCTGATTGGTGCACAGTCACAGCGGTGGGTTTGCTCTTCAAGCCCAGGATGGTGACGGAGTGTACGACGGTGTCACAGTCAAACGCTCCTTCTTCACTGGCGGCACTGAGAGAAGCAGGTGTCAGAAGACTTAGGAGTTTATTAATAAAAAGGTATCGAGTGTATTTTGTACATTGTCATTCACGTACGAATTTTTTTAAATCTTGTGATGTCGCTGTGACCTTTAACCTACAAATTCTAATCAGTCTGATCTCCAAGGAAAGGTTTGTTCCAGATGTGATCAAATTCCCTCCAGATGTAAACGAATGAGATGTCAGGTCACGGTGACCTCTGACCACCAAAATCACATCTTTTTTACCAAAGCTTTGTGCCAGATCTGAAGATAATCCACAGATACAGTGCTCATGAGCCTGGTGAGCAGAAAACTGTGTCCCTCTGATGTTCAGGAGGAGGGAGTGTGACTCACCGGCAGAGCAGCCGGCCTGACAGCATGTTGAACCTGCGCAGACAGAAGGCCTTTCTGTGGAGGTAGTTGAAAGAGTGGCCGTCGTCCAGGTACAACTCCCCATCAGCGGCCCCCTGCACAGACGAGGGACTTTACTAATTTAATTACACAAATGTCACAAGTCGGAAACAAACAATCATAAATCCTTGAGTTCATTCAAGTCGTTTTTAGACATTAACTCTGGAAAATGTCCAGAAAAATGGGTTGAAGAACGCAGCAGGAATCTCATTGTCTTTTTTTCCTGATGTATTCTCACATGGGCTCACTCTGACATTTTACAGACATTTTACGGAGCAACTGACGCAGACTTTTGCCTTCTCACGTACAGACCCACTGGAACATCTCAGGACAACGTCTTGTCTGAAAAGCAGCTTTAGTGAAAACACGGGTAAAAAACATTTCGGCAGCTACACCAGTGTACGAGGAAAAGATGAATCAAGACCATAACCAGCTGATTTCCTTCCATTTCTTATTACAAAATGGAATCAGAAAAGTATATTGTATTGGATTTCATTAGATTCTACATTGGTTACGTTTTTTCTTGTACTGTATATCTACATATTTCATAATAACTCATGTTTAATTTCCTGGTCAGGGCTAAAGCAGATTTTAATATGAACAGAAGCCGTCTGCTCCTCTGATTCTCACCTGAGAGTCCAGAGCCACAGTGATGGAGAGCGGAAGCAGCTGGAGATCGGCTGTGCAGGAGCTGCTTCCTGCTGACCTGCAGACCACCGAGCCGCCTCGCTGGAACACAGGAACCTGGACAGAAGAAGCAACTGCCCTCCGTAATATGTAATAATAATCAAAACAGTCTAAAACCAAAACAGGAATCAAATAACTATAATTCTTATGAAATACTTTTGGATAAATTTCCCTCTGTCAGGGTAGATAATGAGTTTTATTTATCTATTAGGCCTCTAGTGTTTGTTTACCCCCTTGCATGAATATGAAAACTACTGACAGTCCAGTCCATGTTACAGCCCCCTCTACTGTTTGGATCATAGTACTAACCGTGTCCAGGGTGACAGGGAGACTCAGAGTCCTTCCTCCTTCGTGCGCCATCGCAGATTGGACATCAAACCAAATCTGAAACAAAAGCAAACCTGAATGTAAAAATCCCCTCTGAGGTCTAACGTGAATAAAAACATGCATGTTACCCGGTGGTTGGTTTACCTCATCAGATCCAGGAAGTAGCACTTTGACTTCCTGAACACCAGGATCGGTGACGGGACAGGCCAGCAGGGCTCCTCCTGCGGTGAGATCAGAGACGGTGAAACTCCAAACAACACAAATCCAACGATTACAGGACACAATGTGTGATAAAGTCAAATGATCACCTATCATATGCTGGTTGTCCACACTGAAGGTGCCTTGTTCTCTGGGGAACTCCACCCACAGAGGCCTGTTTGAAACAAATGAACAAGGTCATTTTTACCTCTAGTGTCTGAAAACGTCAGCGTTCACTTCACAGGAGTGTAAGTGATGCTTGTGGCTGCAGTGCATCAACTGACCAGCAGACGACAGCAACACTCACCTGATCGGAGGCAGACCAGAGGTGTGAGCCTGGTGGAACAGAGTGTACCAGTAGGGCAGCAGCTGATACCTGAGCACACCGGACATTTGTCACATTGTGGTGGAAACGAGGGGCCTGTACTAGTTCATGATAACAGATCAACGTCTCAACTACTGGAAAACCAGAGTCACCGATGGACAGTATCATGTCAGGGACAAAGGAGCTGGTACCTCTGTTGGATCACCGTGCGGATCGCAGCGGTGACCTCCTCTCCAAACAGCCAAGGCTCCCGACGCTTTGCCACACAGGCAGAGTGACCACGGAAAAACGGCTGCAGGGCGGCGGCCTGGTACCAACGCACCAGCAACTCGGGATCTGGGTCCTTGAAAAACCCACCAACATCAGCTAAAACACAGAGGACAAAGGACATCAGCAATTTAAAATGTGAGATTCAGCAGTGGTAAGCATAAAAGCAGCTCATTGCAATGAGTGCAGGCCATTCCTGTACTTTAATTTAACAGCTAAAAGATAAACGACTGCTCTCACCTCCGCAAAAACCTACGCCTGTCACACTGAGAGACAGCAGCATTGGGATTGAGATCTTCAGATACTCCCAAGTGGCAACGTTATCCCCTGTCCACACCGCACCTGTACAGAGAAAGTAAAAGGGACAATGAATAAAAAACCGAGCTAAGGATGAAACCACGAGTTCAGGAATATGTGTTTGTCCATTTAAAGAACTCACCAAGTCTCTGTGACCCGGCGAAGAAGGAGCGTGTCAGGACGAAAGGCCTCTCTGAGCCCCCGGAGCGAGTCATCAGACCTTCCACTGTGGCCTTGTGCTGTGAAGAAAAACACAAGTCGTCTGGCGAAGTGATCCAGGAGAAGGAGAAGCTGCCTCGGGGAGTCAGTGTATTGTAAACAAAAAATATTGGGGTTTGACCTGTGTAAAAAAATAAACTAAATGAGGCCACTCACCTGGTAAAAACCATACAGGTTGTGCAGTTCCCGATGTTCCCAGCCCCCATAATGCACCGCGTCCTTTGGCATGGTCTGCTCCGGCCCACCGAACACAGACGGTTCGTTCATATCATTCCACAGAAATAACGACGGCGTTGATCCCTGCATCGGACACATCGACATCAGCAGGGCTGTTCACTGAGAGACTATCTCAACTTATAGAGTATTCAGGTACCGCAGTGTTAGCATCACATCAAATACAAAAAGGTTAAATTCTTCAGCCTTCATCATTATAGTACTCTGTCGTCCTTCTGTGCATCATGTGTTCTTTTATCCTTAGGTATGAGAAGGGTCGGTCTTAGTTCAAAAAGTATTTATTTAGAAGCAATGAAAAAGGTACAGCATAGCTATGGGCACTCAATGCACAGCCTCAGCTTTTAGTCCGTAGCTCGGGGTAGTCAAGAGTCGCCCCGAACGGATGACAGGTGCAATATTTATAATAGTAGGTTGAAGGCGTGGTCCCAGCATCTTGGAACTGGAATCCACCAATGATGAGGAGCCGCTCCCAGGTTCGCTACTTTGATAGTAGCTGGGCAAATCTTCACATTCTGACAGTGTTAAGTTTTGTGTATTAAGAAAAAGCCTTTATCCGGCTGAAGCTTTGTGAGTCTTCAGTAGTTTTGCAGACACAGTGTTTTTGTTCATTGGAGTGTGAAACATTGTGTTTTTGTTTTATCGTCTGTATGTTCTGTGTGTGTAAGCATGCGTATTTATCAGACAAGACAACGCCTTTCCTATCTGGCCTTCAGAAGCTGGGGCAGCTTCTTGATTTCTTTCTAAGGCATAGGTCACAGTGTCTTAATGAGCACAGTGCATTTATGTATGTGTGATGTTGAATAAAGCTAAAGGAATACTGTAATATATATAAAGGTTTATGTATGAGAACAAGTTTAAGTACAGTGTATTGTATGCCACGGATTACAGTCCTAACACATAACAAAACATAAATTCTTTCTGTTAAGGTACAAACATGGTGCGTGTAAAATCAATCCTTTTCGGGGCTATAGTGTCTAATTATATTATTAAAATCCTAACAAATCCCTCCTTTCACACCATTTCATGGTGTGAACAATTTACTGGGGATCATCCACGAACTCCCCAACCTCCATCTCATCCAATGCAAACTCATCATCATCATCATCATCATCATCATCATCATCATCATCATCACTCAACAAAGGCAACTGATAGGGTGGGGGATGGGGCATGTGTTCTTTGGTCAGAGCCGTGGTGATGAGTCTGTTGAGCAAGGTCCTAAAGCAAGGGATGCAGCAGCAGCCACAGGTGACTAGGATAGCTGAAAAGATAGCTAGGGAGAGGAGGCAGGATGCAATCAGCCCTTTCCATTTGCCGAATGCAGTGTTCATCCAATTATCTAGGGGGTTGTTAATTCCAGAGTCTGCGGCCATGTTTTGTGCCATGGTGCGTAAGGTGGAGAGGGCCCTGGTCACCGAGCCATCAGGGGCGGTATTGCTGGGGATAAATGTACAACAAGAACTTCCTATCATAGTGCACACACCACCCTTTTCTGCCAGTAGGAGGTCTAGGGCCATTCGGTTCTGTGTGACCATAAGGGACGTAGGGGCGAGCTGTTCGGATAGGCCTGTTATGGCGTCACGAGTAAGGTTGGTGAGGCGTTGGAAATTGAAATGGACGTAGTTAATGCGATCCACGTTTTTGTTGGGAGTTACCCATATCCAGATAGACTCAAATCCCGCTGCAATTTGATCCGCTAATTTATATTGGTCTGGAACACCCCGAGGAATCCCTATGGCGTCTATGTATGTGGGTGAGTCCCTATTTAAGTCAAAATGCGTTGTTCTTCGTCGACGGGTGCTAGTGGGTTGTCCTGGGCGGGGAGAGAGGATAGTCAGGGGCATGGCCAATTGAACAAGTGTGCAGGAACCCTTTCAGTTTGAAGGAAGGCGGTTCCTCAAGCGTTTTCCTCCACAGTACCAGAAGAGGTCACTGCGGGCCCACTCCAGCTGTGTGGCGTTGTGCCAGTCGGTAACATTGATGTTTCTAGAACACCAGGAGGACGGTATCGAACCCACCTCTCTGTGAGATGAGTTACCTTGTTTAGTCAGACACGTGTAATTTCCCTTTACTGGAGTAAATATAGGGGGCAGCGTGTTGTTTGGTGCCGGGGGAAAGAGATGACTGAGAGTAGAACAGTTGGCGGGACTGGCTCCCATGTGTAAGCCATACATGCAATCAAACCGGGTCGATCCGAGTCTATCAGTAGGGGGGCCGGGGGTGGTGGTTCAGGTGGGCCGGGGCTGACTGCAGACTATACAATTAGTGAGGTTTTGGGAACAGGGAGTAAAGTGGACCCATTTTAGCCATATGTTTTCATCAGTGTATCCAGTCTCTATTTCTACCACATCTTCAACGGTACTGGCGTCGTAATATTGTACCGCAGGGGAGCTGGGTGGGGATGGTAGTGGTGAGGTGGATTCAGGGGGAGAGCTCGTGGAGCTAGTAGTAGAGTTATCAGACGGGGAAGGGGAAGGCTGAGTTCTAGGGGAGGAGGAACGGACGTCTACCCTAACGATGCCCATGGGGTCAGCTCCTGTCATGTCTACTCCTAAAACAAAATAATAAGGCAGTGCGGCTTTTTTAGTCAATTTGTTATAGTGGAGATGTTTAAGAGTCTTTAAGAGACTATTGTCGGGGGAGCCGGCAGACGTGATCCTCCGGGTGAGGGTGATGTTTCTTTGGAGCTGTCCTAAGGGGTTTTGTGCATTGTATCTGTGGGTGTAACCTCTGGGGCCTGTGTTCCACAAAACGTGTTATCAAAGGTTTATCATTTTGCATTCATCTCTAAACCATTGTTTTTTATATGTGATATCAGGAACCATATGAACATGTGATGTATAATGCAGAAAAGTAATTTTCCATTTCTAAGCATGTGATTGCTTCTAATATCAATGTGTGTGTGTCAGTGACATTTGGTGTGTCACTTTCATGTATGTGTGGTGTGGGTGCGATACCATGTATCTCAGGCGTCGAATGAATCAGAGTTTCCACCGCTCTCTCCTGGCCCCCCCTCCTCAAATCTGTCTGAGCAGCTGCACCTCGTTCCTCCGGACACTCCCTCGCCCAACGTCCCCTCTTTCCACACCTGTAGCAGGTGTCTGCTGTTCTGTTCGTGGAGGAATACAGGGCGGAGGTCAACGGCCGGGGCTGAAGCCACTTCAGGTCTCTGAAGAGGGGCACAGTCGAGATCGTGGTCCACTCTGACACACTGAGGCACTGTAGGATACAAAGAAAACTTTTTCTGTGCAGATTTATCTGTTCGTTCACATTCATTGGCCATTTTATCACATTCATTCCCTTGGGTAGCACACTGCATTTGTAGTGACAAAGAAACTGTTGCAGGCGTATGCTTTTTATGTAGATGCAATGAAGAGATGTGTGTGTGTGTGAAGAGTTGAACTGTGTGTGTGTGTGTGTGTGTGTGTGTGTGTGTGTGTTGTGAGAACTACGTGTGTGGACTGAGTCCCAGGAGATAAGACACAGACACATGCTGAAGGCCTCTTCGAGGTCTTGTTGGGGGGGACGAGCACAGTCTCAGATTTGTGGCTCTGATGTCATTTTGGCAGTTTACACAAGCAGAATAGTATGCATAAGCAGAGATAATATTTAGTGTGGTATAATGGTAATGTCATTACATTCCTCCTTTTTGATCATAAAATGATCACAACATCAGATACAAAATTTACTTGCAAAATGTCAGCACATATTATATCTAAGGGTGTAAATCTCAAGTAAAATTCTTAAGTAGTCTTTATCTTCCAATTCTAAAAATAAAGAAAATTAAATAAATAAAGAATTTCTGTGTGGAAATTGCTTCTTCACTCCAAATTCGATCTCTATTCAGTTAAGGATATATCATTTCACAGTACCAATTTTGCTTGGATCTGTGTAACAGTGCAAGGAACCCTCTAATTTTGTGCACTATAAAAAAAATATTTTGGTTGGCGGTCTTGATAGCAAATCTTGTTGGATTATATATTGTCATAACTCTAAAACCTTTTTAGGAAAAATTATATTATAACATAATCATGCAAGTTCACCTTTTCAAAGAGCAATGAACATTATTCAGTCTGACATTTGAATTTGAATTTTGAAATATTAAAATATCCTTGTTTGAATAAAACATAAACAAAACAAATAAAACAAACATCTAATAAACCAATAAAAAACATAAATAAAAATAAAAAAACTCCAACTGAAATACCAGATAAGATGGACTCTCTAGTCCCATTAACGAAAATTGCTCTTGAATACATAAAACATTTGACACAGGATATATGTTACCAGCTCAGTAAACTGCTTCTCTAATTGAATGCATGTTTCTCTGCTCATATGGAACTCAGATGTGCGTAGCTGAGTTTAAAGTAGAGTATACAAGCTTATATTTGGAAATAATCAAGACAAGACATACAGATAGACCCTCCTTTTGTGGTCAACGTATTACTTTAAGATTTTGAGGAGGAGTCGGCCAAATCAGTGGCTACTTCTCGTAAAGACCGAGAAGGTGGGTCAGTGGGTGCACAATGTGTGAGGTGGTGCCAAATTGCTCCTGTTTTTTTTTTCTTTTACTCGGATCGCATGTGAGGTACACTCTGTTACCTCCCAAGGTCCTGTCCACCTAGGGTCGGGCCACTTTCTCTTGTGAACTTTGACCCTTACCCAATCACCCGGTCTTACTGGAACAGGAGTCTCCGTGGGTGTCTCGTCAGAACGTCCAGCAGCCGCCTGGACCTGTGCAGACAAAACTTCAGTAAGATTAGTTAAGGCTTTCATGTAGTCAGTCAATTTCTCCTGACATACATCCAACCCGGGTCCATACCCAGGGTCTCGAGGAGGCCCTGGCATGGGCCTTCCTGTGAGAAGCTCATGTGGGGATAGATGGGTGACACCATTGGATGAACTTCTCATTGACATGAGCGCCAAGGGCAGTGCTTCAACCCACGTGAGTGAGGTGTTGTGACATGCTTTGGCTATCTTTCTTTTTAATGTCTGGTTTGCTCTTTCTACCAATCCTTGCGACTGGGGGTGATACACGGAACCAAATCGATGCGTGATCCCTAGTGCGGCTTCTACCGTACCTAAATGTTTGTTGGAGAAGTGGGACCCGTTGTCTGATCTGATGACTCGGGGAACTCCATACCTGGGTATGAGTTCATTTCTTAACCATTTGATCACTGTTTTCGCCCTCCCGCCGGCAGGGTATTGCTTCGAGCCATTTGGTGTATCTGTCTACCATTACTAACATGTACCTATATCCCTGTACTGGTGGTCAGCGCCCATGTCTGTGAAATCAATGCATATTTCTTTGAATGGCGCATCAGGAACAGGGAAACGGCCCATGGGGCATTTGTATGGTCTTTTAGGGTTGTGTGCATTGCATGTATCGCATTCGTGTACAAAGTTCTCTACCAGGGCTTCCATGTGTGGATGCCACCAGAGTGTTTCCATGTTCTTCTGAGTCTGTTTCTTACTGATGTGTGTAGGTCCATGGGCCTGTTTGAGAAGTATCTGGGCTAGTTTGGCTGGGACTGCTAACCGTCCGCTGTGTGTTCTCCATTGGTGTTACAGGTCACTATGGGGTCAAATTCGGGGGGCACAACGTGACCTGCTGTGGACACTGGGCAACTTCATTGGTCATATTCAGAGCCGTATTCCCAGGCGGAAGATGGCATCTGGTGTGGTTGCGGGGCATGCCTCTTCCTCGGCCTCGTCCTGGGGGCCTCCCGCTGGGGGCCTTGTCCTCTGTAGGGGCTGGTGTTCCTCTTGTTCCCCATGAGGGCAGTCTCGGGCCCAGTGGTCAAGCTGGCCGCATATGAAGCATCCGGTATTGGGGTCTCCGGTATTGGGGTTTCTCTGGTTTGACCTCTATACTGACCACGCCGGATCTCTCCTCTTGGTCTGAATGGAGGGGACCCTGTCCCCACTGATCGTAGCTGGGAGGTGGGGCCGCGGGCGACCGGGGTTGACTGACTCTTTCAGTTTGCATAGCCCGTGCTACTGCCTCTGCTATTTCCAAATGTAATCCTGACACGGCCGCCATTTGTTTAAGGGGCTTGTTTTTCTTGTTGCTGTTGACGCCATGCCTCTTCTCTGCCAGTTGGGCTTTTAGTAGCTGTCTGGTGAGAGCCTTGTCCTCGCCGGCCTCAGTTTTTTCCTGTCGCCGATATTTGATGAGACTATGTGCCACGGTGCGTCTCCAGTCTGGGTCGGTCTGGGTGTCCAGGTTAAGGACGTCTTCTAGGTTTTCTTGGACTGTTTCAGGAAGCCCACCCACCACCTGGCGGCGCCAGAGAATAAGGGTGGTGTCTGATGTGTTGTGTCTGGTCCCCATTGCTTCCATCCAGAGTTTGCTGGCCCTGTCCAGGTAGGTGTTCAAATCTTCCCCTTCTCTTAGGGTGATGGAGCCTAAAGCCCGTGGGTCTAACTGTACAGGGTAAAGAGCCCTCATGGCATCGTGCAGCGGGCCTGCACAGGTCGTCAGGGGGCTTCGGTCGGGGGAGTCTGTCAACCCTGCTGCAGTCATTATTGCGTTGCAGACATGTGCCCCTCCTTGTCGGGTGATCAGTCCCCTGTAGTCTCCGAGGCACAGTGGGTCGCCAGCTGTTAAGGTCACCAGGTTCCTGATCCAGTTATCGGCGCCTTTTGTCAGTGGGGGGAGGTTGTTAATTAGGCTGGTTAAGTCCTTCATGGTATATGGTAGGAAAAGAGTTTGCCCCTCGAGCCCCACTCGCAGTGGAGCTTGAACAGGGACTTTCCACGGGGCAGGTTGCTGGGGGTCCAAAGGGTTTTTGGCCCTGGTGCGGCTGGCGGGGTGAGAGGGCATCGCAGCGGCCAGGGATGGCGTGTCGTTTTCTTCAGGAAACAGGCCTCCGTCTATTATCCCCACGAATTTTCCTCTGGCAGGGAACCAAGCATCAGTCGGAATGGAGGTCTGTTCTTGCTCATTGTCCTGATCCTGTGGTGGAATAGATGCATTCCTCCTGGGAGGGGTAGTACTCCTGGAAGGGGGAGGATAATTGGTTGTGGGGAGGGCATGTGGAAGATCAGGTCCGTCACTTAAGTGATTCTGTCTGTTGTCTTTGTATGGGCTCCTGCGGGGTGTGGATGAAATAATTGGGGGGTCAGGGTCCATAAGCGGAGGGCTGGCTGCTCCGCCTTTTTGACATGGGTGGTTCTCAGATTCGGTCTCCTCGTCTGCTCTTCTTTGTAATTCGTCCAACTGCTCAGCCAGGTACGCCACGCGTTCATTCAGCTCTCGATGAGCTTTTCCTGCTGCATCTATGATGTCACTTTCCAGGCCCACCTCTCCACTGATGATGCGGAAAACAGGGGTTTGTAGTGGTGGCTTTGAGCTGCAACAAGTGTTGTCATATAGGGGAGGGTCGGGGATGTCTGGGTACAGGCCGGTGGCGGGAGGAGGGGGTGCAGAGGGAGTGTATATCTATATAGATATATATATATATATATATTATTATTTATTATTATTATTTTTTTAATGGTAATATCGCCAGAACAGCACACATCAGTACATCAGTATTCCAAATAGAAGGTACAGCCACAGAAGAAACCAGATCATCCAATTGTCAGCCACCCGATGTTTTCCTAGTGCTGTGACACGTTGCTGTAATGTGTGTATCTGTATGTCAAGGGTGTGTATCTCTGACTGTAAAAGTTCCCGCTGTCTCTTAGTGGAGAAAAATAAAAATTAAACAAAATTAAATAAAATCAAAATTCAAAACACAAGCCAATCCAATGATGTCAAACCAGTTGTAACCCGAGCTGTAATGTCCTTTGGTCTCCCCCAGGTGGCGTCCTTGTTTTATCCCTAGCTGTAATACCCTTTATCAGCCCCCAGATGGCAGGCGTACACCGCTAGTTGTACTTTCTTTTATCCGCCACCAGATGGCGACCTCGCTCTATTTTTCTTATTTCCTTATTTATTCTGTCTCTGTCAGCTGGGTGACCTTCCTCTTGTTATCTCCTCCTAATTTGGTTCTCTCTCGTTTTCCACACACACACTTTCATTCACACTTGTATCAGACTTAGTGCTGTGTCACCATAGTTCCTTTACATGAAGTTCATATTAGGACTACTCAGATCAGTTCCATTACCCACACGTATTAGTTACCTTAAATTCTTTAATCAATCTCCAAAACGCTATTGTTTAGTATTTAGTAAATACCCACACATTCAGACCTCTTAAATCTTATATTTTTTATGGTCTTTTTTTTCTGTCGTCTTTTTATTCTAGTCAGTCTTTTCATCTGTCAGTACTGCGACATGTTATGGCCTTGGCGTCTTTTTAATTTGTGCCCGATTCAAGCAACGGTGTGTCTGGCTAGTTAAGCTCCTCACTCGTCAGTGCCGGTAGCCCTTCCTCCAGGTTCACACCCTAATCCCAGATTAGGTTGCACGGATGCAATCTATTGCATGAATCGTCTGTCTTTTCTCCAATCTGAATTAGTTTTAAGGGTTTGGGCCACAGACTTTTAAGTGTGGCGCTCGTCCCGCGCAGGTCCCAGACCTCGCTTTTATCTTGTTTCTTTTGCGCCAAGACAGGGTCCCAGACCCCACACAAGGTCCCAGACCTTTCACAGGGTCCCAGACCTCTGTTTAGTACTTTTATTTTACATACCCTTTCATTGCTTCCATAAAACACAGAACTTTATTATTTTACCTCCTTTCTCCTCTCCGCACACTCACAATCTATATCAATGCCTATATAACTAATGCAGAATTTGTTTTAACAGGTTTCTGCTTACCTTTTAGTTTGGCGCCCGTGAGTATGTGGAGAATCGATCGAGCGGCTCCGACCTTTGGGTCTCCGGTCTTTCTGGTCAAAAACTTCTCTTCAGGATCACGCTGGGTCACCAATTTTGTCGTGTTCTTTTATCCTTAGGTATGAGAAGGGTCGGTCTTAGTTCAAAAAGTATTTATTTAGAAGCAATGAAAAAGGTACAGCATAGCTATGGGCACTCAATGCACAGCCTCAGCTTTTAGTCCGTAGCTCGGGGTAGTCAAGAGTCGCCCCGAACGGATGACAGGTGCAATATTTATAATAGTAGGTTGAAGGCGTGGTCCCAGCATCTTGGAACTGGAATCCACCAATGATGAGGAGCCGCTCCCAGGTTCGCTACCCCTTTGATAGTAGCTGGGCAAATCTTCACATTCTGACAGTGTTAAGTTTTGTGTATTAAGAAAAAGCCTTTATCCGGCTGAAGCTTTGTGAGTCTTCAGTAGTTTTGCAGACACAGTGTTTTTGTTCATTGGAGTGTGAAACATTGTGTTTTTGTTTTATCGTCTGTATGTTCTGTGTGTGTAAGCATGCGTATTTATCAGACAAGACAACGCCTTTCCTATCTGGCCTTCAGAAGCTGGGGCAGCTTCTTGATTTCTTTCTAAGGCATAGGTCACAGTGTCTTAATGAGCACAGTGCATTTATGTATGTGTGATGTTGAATAAAGCTAAAGGAATACTGTAATATATATAAAGGTTTATGTATGAGAACAAGTTTAAGTACAGTGTATTGTATGCCACGGATTACAGTCCTAACACATAACAAAACATAAATTCTTTCTGTTAAGGTACAAACATGGTGCGTGTAAAATCAATCCTTTTCGGGGCTATAGTGTCTAATTATATTATTAAAATCCTAACAATCATCAATGAATTTGGATTTAACTGAGTGGGAAATCCTTAATTTCCCTCGGGATCAATAAAGTATCTATCCATCCATCCAATGAACGATCGTTTCTACACTTACTTTGTACTTATCCAGGGTGAGGCATCTGGAGTACCATGCTCGAGTGGCAGGGCGGCTGAAGTCAAGGTAACAGGACTCACCTATGAGAAATGTTTATATGGAGGGTTATCAAAAATCAAGTACAGAGAAGATATTTTGCCTTTATTTGTATATAATGTAAAACGGAGGAGTTCTAAAATACCACGTAGAAATCTTACCATGCGTATAAAGACGTTAACTACTATGAAATATTGAATTTATGTATTTTAACTTCATGTCAGAGGAAGCTTACCGGGCCAGCATGAGCCCAGAAAGAGCTCTCCCTCTCTGTCCTTGACAAAATGTCCACCGTCTCTGGCCTCTTGGTACAGGGACCAGTCAGGATCGGCTTTGAAGTGGGGATCACTTATAACCACCAGCTAAAAGATATATACAAATACACACAATAAATACCCGTTAACATAGAAAAGCAGATAACAGCTGTACAAACTGTGCAACCCGAAACCCACCTTCCTATTCTTCTCCTCCAGGTGGAGCTGCAGGCCGGCAGGGTCAGGAAAACAAACGGGGTCCCAGGTGAAGTAACGCTTCCCGTCCGTGTGTTCAATGTCCAGCCACATGGCATCACAGGGGATGTCGTGGAGATCAAATCCAGCGTCTACCTCCCTCACATCAGCTTCATCCTTATAGTTCCAGCGGCTCTGGTGGTACCCCAGGGCAAACAGAGGGGGCAGCGCTGGATACCCTGACAGACGGGGACAGAAATGGTCAGGAGGTGACCATTTGGAGGTGTAAAGTTAAAAAGCTATCCTTCTGAGATTGTTTGATTTACTTATCAATTTGTTCAACTCGTACAAAGGTTGGCTGCGGTCGACGTAAATTACAAATAACTGACTTTGTGAGAGAAGAACTTCCACGATGGTTATTTTTAGGATTGAATTTGCTGGTGTGAGGTCATTCTTCCCTTTTAAATGCAGATAAATATAATAAAACTCACCTGTCAGCTGAGCGTACTGGCTGAAGAGCTGCTGGGGACTGGGCCCGAGCAGAAGCACACAGTCCATCACACCGCTCTCTGACAGCCAGTGGACGTCAGTCTGCGGCTCCCTCCACCTCCTCTGTATCAGGGGCACCTGTTCATCCTGGGTGAGGTACAGGGGGCAATTATGTGGAAATGAACATAGACTTTATATTTAAAAAATGGACAAAATGACTCCCAAAGTGAGGCCAAATCATTTGGAATTGCCCCCTGGTGGCTGGCTGCAGTAAAGGTCATAAACCCCACCTCCTCCATGTTAGTGGAGGTGTCCTGGACCAAACTAAGAAGTCACACGTCAAATCGATTTTTCTCAAAGAGGGTTTCTGTCATTTTAGGTAGTTGTTGTCACTGATGTATGAAGTGTGGATGTTTCTTCCCCCGACAGACTCTGGCACCAAATGTGCAAGATGGTGGCCGTTGTATTCAGGACATTTTGGCTTCACTCCTAGATAGTGGGAGGAGGTGGGTTTACCTGCTGGTCACTGGGGCTGTAACGTATGTTCACAAACGTCTCAGATGCATTTAGCCAAAATACACCCAGGGTCCTGTCCAGCTTGTGGGCCACCAACAGTGGCACAGACCCATACAGGCCAAAGCGACTGTACAGGTCATAGGCGAAGACGTCCAGGTTATAGAGGCGATAAGGTTCATCATCTCTGGGAAACGAAACACAATTATAAACTAGAATTACATTTGTACATTTATTTGTCAAGTTGAGGGAAATACGATCTTAATCGGTTTTGCAGAACATCATGATGTCAGTTGTGAGGCTGAACTTTGACCTTTTTTTAGATATAAAATGTCATCTCTTCCATCACTTTATCCTGTTTGACATTTGTGTGGCGTATCAAATCTTGAGTTATGGCCAGAAACATGAATTGTAAGGTCACAGTGACATTGACCTTTGGCCACTTGAAATCTACTCATTTCATCCTTGGGTCCAAATCTGAGGAAATTCCTTCCAAATGCTCCCAAGGTTGCGTTCATGAGAAACCGAGACAACGCCTTCACAGAGGCTGGCATCTCTCTGGCAACTCTCCGAACACTGAGTGAGATGAAAACATAAATCCCGTGTTTAGCAGCTGGAATACGAGTGTGTACCTGGTGTCTCGGAGCTTCAGGCTGTCGGCATGTTCTGGAAGACCGTACACGTGACTGAACCCATGAAGACAGAAGTCCGCCCCAATGCTGCTCGGGCCTGGAAATGCACAATATTAACTATTGTTACTCATGTGTTTCCTATTAGCTGGTACAGGAGTAAATCATATATTATTAAAAAATTAACCCACCATAGTTATAATTAATGTCGGCTTACCTGGCTAAAGTTTACAAATTCCCCATGTTACAATTTCCCCTCTCATAAATACCAAAATCACTTTCTAGGAAACTTGTTGAGAAATAAGTTTCAACCAATTTACACACACACAGATATTACTCCCCTAAATGTGCCCGATTTGTTTGTTTGTGAAGATTTCTGAAATATGTCTTGAGAAATTCACAAAAATGCAGAAAAACCTCTGATCTCATAATGTTAAAGAAAGTGATACAAATATTACACAATCTGAATTTAAACAAATCTGCTCCAGAAGTTTATGGGTTTTTGTAAAATCCTGCTAACAAACAGATGGACAGCAATGAAAAACAACTTCCCTGGTTCCAGTATGAACTATTATATTTACCATGTTTCATACAGTGGACTTTATATATTAGCTACAAAAGATGCTATGCAAATATACTTATTATAAGCACTTGTATTCATTTGTATTCATCAATTAAAACTGATCATGACAGTTAAACTGAATAAAAATGACAATTTAAAAAAGTCATTCCATTCCGGATCCTGTTGTTACGGAGGAGGAGAAATTCTGCAGGAGTGGATTTTCAAGAAGCTCAGGAAATATTCAGCTGTAACATAATATACTGACAGGTTCGACTCTTAAAGTATTTAACAGCAGACACAAACCATTAGCTTTGATATCCACAAACTGCTTGAAAGTCTCTTTCCACAATGAACTCGAGTCGTCCTCTTGAAGCTGTCAACGTGACAAAGAACAGAAGGTATTTACAAAAGGAGATGAAGCTTCTAGTGGGAGTGATCTTATACTTATTATAACTAGGAGATGGAGGACCTACAAATGCACAGTTCACAAGGCAGAGTATCAGATGGTTTTAATAAGTCCAGGTCGGTACACAGGCAGTCATCACAGAGGAGCAGTCATTACAGAGGAGCAGGCAGAAGAGGTTAACAGCAGGAAAACCGCCGAGGGTCAGACACAGAAGAACTGACGAGCGCACAACGCTGGACGGATGCGACACAATGAACTGGCAAGTGAGGGACGACACACAGGGTTTAAATACACAGACAATCAGGGGATAAGGAGATGCAGGTGAGTCTAATCAGGGCGGGGGAGCACAGGCAGGATCTATCTGAGTCAGGATAATACTGGAGTTTGAACAGCGCTCATATTCTCTTACCTCACTTCCATGAGATGTGGCCATGAGGAGAAAAACAGTGATTAGAATTCAACTGTGTGATGATTCATTTGTCTTCCAGAACACAAACCCCCCCCTTAACTCACCTGGGTCGGTCCTGCAGCGTCTCGAACCACAGTTTTCCTCTAGAGTTGAATGTGACCATCACTTCCTCTTCACACAGGATCTCCAGATAGAAGGGAAACCGCCACACGCGAGCCTGATGACGTCCTGACGACCAAGTCAGTGTAACGCAGCCCTTCGTCTGTCTCTTCACTCGCAACCTGCAGGACGCCGAGGGACACGTTTTTAACACGGTTCTCATGCTGCAGCAGTCACACATATTAGGATTATAAAAATCTTATCAGAAACCTTTAAACCTTTTAAAGAGACAGGAGCCAAAACTGTTTCTGACAGAGGCTGAAAAGAGGAGCTGCAGAAATGGACAGCGAGGAAAGTTACATGTTTTCAGAACATTAAACATGTTCAAGTAATACAAATTAAAGTTATGAACCTGAATATGAGCAGAATATGTCTCCTTTAACTTTAAAGCTAAGTTAGAATATTGACAGTGTAACTTGAAGACGGAGAAGTGCCCCCCCCCACGAGAGAAGCAGCCAATGAGCCTGAATGATTTCAGCTGTGAATCATTTCTCAGTCTTTTTCTCATCACCTGAGAATCATGAATGTTTAACACAACAAAGACACAAAGCTCGGAGTGGCTTTGCTTGTGTAACTGGTGGTGCTGCTCACTGTTCACACTGTGGTTCCCCAGTTGTCACATCCTGAACTCGGTAACGTGCTTTAATGGGCTGGAGTTCGTCGATCAAAATCCTGACAGTGTCATTTTTGCAGGGCGACACCAACAGAATCAGTCTGGTCTGTGAAAAGAGGAAAGCAAGAGGCTTATATTAAGTAGGACTAGAAGCTGTACTTCATTTAGATTATAACGAGACAACAGGAGGGATCATTAAGTGCATAAAAGAACATTTCATAAAGTATCTCTGATTCTGATTATATTTATCTTCGTAACTCTGCTGTTGAAGGGCAAAGGGGCATTAGAAATTTTCCTCTGAGATCATTTTAATAAAAACCGTACGCTATGTCACCTCGCCGATTGGGAAGGTCATTATTTGGTGTCTGTCGTCTGGTTACAAGTGGGATTCTGTGACATTAACCAGTTCTGAACATTGTCATGTGAATTCAAGTTGAATTTAGTACTTAAATAAAAGCAAAAAATACTCCTTAATTGAGATTTTCAGTCCCATCAGTGGTCAGACCTGTGTGTTGGCCTCCAGTAGTTCAAATCGTGCCCCCTTCTCTGTGAGCACCATGGTGTCCAGCAGGGCTCGGTGCTGCAGGTTCGGACCCTGCATTTGTCGCCTCAAAAGGGAAAGTAGGCATAAATATCACGATGCAACATAACTTTCAGAATGATCCTGTACAGCCAGAACACAGCTCACACACGACCTACAGCTACAAATGTATAAAAACACACACTTTCAACTGGTATACACTTAACTGAGGGTGATTGTATTCATCTATATCTAATATACCTAATATATACAAAATGATATATTATTATTACAGTTAAGTTTAAAGACAGAAAGTCTGAATGTTGTGGTTTTAAACTCTTCTTTATGGACAGAGAATGACTTGATAAGCTTGATATAATATATGGATTATACCAATTTACTACGCTTACACAATCATTTGTATATTCATTGAGCTTCCGTTAATTTGATATTGTGATAGTTATTCATATTGTTGTAGGGTTAGGGTTAGGGTTAACCTGATGTATTGATTGTTAGTCAATATACCTGTAAAAAGCAACCTGGTCACTTTTCTTGAACTTTTCTCCTGATTCCTCATCATCAGGGACGACGCTGTGGAACAAGCAGAGAACAATAACTGTGTGATTTATTTACCAGGAACATGGAGGGAATCTCCTGCTGGGCCACATTGACTTTTACACTTTCACTTTCACTTTCACTAGAGCCACGTGTAAAAGAAATCCTCAAATAATGTGACTTGTCTGTGCTGCAGTTCATGTAAATACAGTTCATTACAAGCAGAGTTCACAACAGGGAGTCAGCTCCATGGGCAAAGTGTCGAAGGTCCAATCAGATGATGTGAACACAGAGGTGGAGTTTTTACCTGAACACAGATTCACTCTCTTCAGACATTTCCAACACACGTCACGACTGTCGCTTCTGACAGAACCGGAACTACCGACCGTGAACTGCAGCGACCACACGGACCACAGAGCGGGAGGACCGAACCGACACTAAAACATCAACACAACATCCGGCCTGCCTCTTCAAAACAAAACACCTACTGAGGAAACATTTATAACTTTATCACCTTTATACACATGTATTAGTATAGTATGGTATAGTATGGTATAGTACAGTATAGTATAGTACATAGCTTTATTGTCAATTGTGCCATATGTACAGGACATAGACAGGATTCAAATGCCATTTCTCTCTGACCCCCGGTGTAAACATAAGGAGACAGAACATATAAGTACTCAAACAGTAGAGTATAGTAGTTTGTAATATAATATTTTGCATAGTATAGTATAGCATAGCATTGTATAGCATGGTAGCCTATGTCAAGTATGTAATATTGAATAGTATAGAATAGCATAGTCGACTATAGTATAGTATAGTACAGTATAGTAGTCTAGTCTATAATATAATATTTCGAAATGTATTGGATGGTGTAGTATAGTCTGGAATAGTATAGTAACATTTAGTGTAGTATGGTATAATTTGGTATGATATGGTAGAGTAGAGTAGAATTAAGTAGAGTAGAGTAGAATAAAGTTGAGTAGAGTAGATTAGAGTAGAATAAAGTTGAGTAGAGTAGAATAGAGTAGAATAAAGTTGAGTAGAGTAGAATAAAGTTGAGTAGAGTAGAATAGAGTAGAATAAAGTTGAGTAGAGTAGAATAGAGTAGAATAAAGTTGAGTAGAGTAGAAAAAAGTAGAGAAGAATAGAATAGAGTAGAATAACGTAGATTAGAGTAGAATATAATAAAGTATTCTAAAGTAGAGTAGAATAGTGTAGAATAAAGTAGAGTAGATTATAGTAAAGTGTGATGTATATATTATATCATCAGTCTTCATCACAACAGCAGAGGATGATATGTAAGTGATGTCGTGTCCTGAGTCAGAACCTGGGGACACCGCTCCCTGTGTGTTCCGCCCTCTAGCGGCAACAGAGTGAACTGCAGGGAGAACCGGAACTGGATGCGGATACAGCTCCGTGTGTCCCACAGACTGAAGCTACCACAGACAGTCTGTGTGTGTGTGTGTCTGTGCGTGTCTGTGTCTCTGTGTGTGTGAGTGAGTCCTGAACAAGTAGATGCTCAAGCCAAGAAGATGACAGATGCTCGTCGGTTACATTTGCTGCTGCTCGCGTCCGTCCTGCGTCTCGGCGTCGCGGCGGAAGTGTCCGTGTGGAGTGTGGACATCAACCCGGTCAGTGCTGCTCCTCCATCACCACCGTCACCGTCTGTGTTTACTGAGGGGGTTGTCACTCACACAACAGCTGTTAGCACGACGAAGCTAACTGGCTAACTGGCCGCTCCACTCACCTGTGTCCACTTGTGTCCACCTGCCGGACGAGCTGCTTCTTCTCTGTGTCCTTGATCACTGCCGATCTGTCGCTGGGTCTAATGAAGGCGGATAAAACACCTGCAGATGGTTTACACGAGGAAATGAGGACGTGTTGTAGTTGAGAGAAGAGAAGTTCCACCAGTTATTTCCTCTGGGAACAACAGAAGAAGTCATCTGGTCACGAATGTTATCAATCACGTGTGTTATTGTCTAAAGGCTGAGTGGGTTTTAAAGGTCCAGTGTGTAAGAGTTGGCTGAAAGGGATCTATTGGCAGAAGTCATATTTTTCATAATATCAAATAATCCTAGTGGTGTTTCATCTAAATCGTACAACTTGTTGTTTTCTTAACCCTAGAATGGGGCCCTTTATGTTTGCATACTTTATATTTGCATCAGGAAGCGGATCCTCTCTACGGAGGCAGCCATGTTTTTTTTATTAAAGGAGAAGCTGTTGTTTTTAGTCCTGACACAAATGATCATTAAACAATATTTATAGAGTCCCCTTTTTATAAAGTTGGATGGAGCACGGCTGCAAGAAGAAGATGGAGTGTGTCCCTGGACTGGTTGAAGGTCGACCACACTAATTAAGATTCCAACCGCCAGTTAATGTTCGTGACACATCTTCATTTGCATCATCAGGTGTTTGATTTATATCCTGATCGTTGCTGAAGGGCCTCCGGGTCTTAAGTGGCTTGAATAATGGATTTAATCATGTCTGAGTGATGCAGATGTCAGAGAGGAGCCTGAACAGCAGCCGACTGATGTGTCTCTTTTGTATTTTCAGACACAAAATGCTGTGTTCCGGAAGACGCTGTACGCCAACACCACCATCTCTATGAAGTGTACGTTTTCTGACCTCTCCGTCATGCTCTGTTTTCCCATTGCCTCGAACAGGATTAGGGCAATGTGGGATTTGAAGAAAGTACAAAGATCCTTTGTCCACTCAAGTTAAGCCTATTTGATCCCACGCAGGTTTTGACATTACCCAAAAAAACGAGTCTAACAGGTAGATGAGTTGTTTTAAAGAAACACCCATCCAGCCCTCGTCTTCTTCCTCCTCTGAAATGTTGATTTGGGAAATGATATGGCTTCACTTCCCTCAGAAGTTTTGACCCAGTTACAATCCACCAAAGGCTGGTTTAAAAAAACTAAATACAAAAAAAGTAACTCCTTCATCACAAGAGCTAGAAAATCGTTGCTGTCTATTTGCTAACGCCAGTTGTTTGCTAACGCCAGAGGACGCACCGTTGGGTTTAACATTTAAATGTCAGCTGGAGTGATATTGTTATGCTCCCACTGTGTGTTTATGAACCTCGGTGGTTTAAACTCCAAATGTGATTAATAAACCCAATGTACTGCAAACAGAGGGAATGCAAAGGGGAACAAAATGTCAGCATGAGAAATCGTGTGAGAAAATTCTTGTTTTTTTCTTCAGAGAACCATAAATGCTTCGTTGTTTTTCACCTTCGGTTACAGTTAGTCCACAAAACGAGATTTGCTGATTAGGTCGATAATATAACTACATTACGCTTCAATCTGAGAAATCAAAACTCTCTCTAGAACAATTACATTTATTTATTTGAGAAGAACACAGAAAAGGATGCAACGCAACAGCATCTTGTAGGGAAAGGATGGAAGTCGACAATACACCGATTTATTTCCTGGAATTCGTACACAAACTGTCATGGTGTGTAACAGGAAGTGGGATCTTTGTCCTATTACTGTCTACTTATCCAGCATCTCACCGCCTGAGTAACTGATGGTGTTCTCTCCCTGCAGTCCAGGGCGACCTAGCATCGTGTGAACGAAACCTGGCGTTCAACATCAGCTGGTACCTGCGCTCCTCTGTTTGCTACAACGAGGTCTTCAACACACCGGTGAGTGATGACCTTTTGATTCTTGATGTGTGACCCCTGACTTCTGTGAATGTAAATATCGCAGAGTACTGTAGATGTAGTACATGTACATGCATACAGCCAGGCTGACTTTTTAATATACAGAAATAGAAGAAATCAGGAAGGAATACTTTTGTTAGCGAAATGAACCAGTTTGTTCATATTCTCCATTCAAACGCCGCCGATGTCAGACGCACACCCGTCTACAAACCACTGTCAGGTATAGGTACAGTCGGTGATGACAACAGGACGTATGTTTTTAGTGCGTTTCCTAAGTCACTAATTGTAGATTTTTCTGAAAAATTCATAAAATTGAGCATAGCATTTGATTTCCTTAGAGAAAAACAACGTTATCTATATTTTATTCCCCCATTTTACACTCTCAAAAACTTATCTTTGTCGGGTTTTCACCAGTTTGTCAGATTTGCTTTCACATTCAGCATCAAGAGGCTGTAACAGCAGCTGTGTTGCGTTCCTTTCTGAAGTGTTTTCACGGCCGGGGGTTCCTCTTCTGTCTTCGTACCGGCGCTGACTCTCTGTCCAGAAGCATCTCGAGCACAGCTGCTGCTCGGCCTCTGATGCTCGTCACCTTGTCAGTGTTCGTCTCAAAGCAGGCGGTCAAAAAGGGAGAATACATATATATATATAAAGGTCACCTGCAGCCCGATCGGGACTTTTTCATTCAGATGTTCTATGAAATGTCAACGTCTGCTTCTTTCAGCCTCCTGACATTTCTCTAGAGCAGGCGAGGCAGCACGATGAGAGCAGCTGACATTGTTTTCCTCTTTGTTCTTTACTTTATGGCAGACGACAAGAAACTAGTGAGGCCGTTCTCAACACTTCCAGAAAATATTCAACAGCGCACTTTATAATATCTTAGATCTGAAGCCAAGTATCTGACTTCATCATTTATTAACCTGAAACAGTAAATCGTCTGCGCGTTAATTCCCGGTTGTCACCGTTAAACTGCACCGACAAGCTCATGTGTGGCTCAGATGTGCAGCTTCACTGTAAAGCTGTTGTGTAAGCAGCAAAGCGTGTGATTTATTTTACTGTATCTACCAGCAAGGGCTCTTTTATGAGCCTCTATCAGACCTTGGACTTTTACTACCTTGTCTGTTCAAGCAGGATTCACATCCGCAACTTTAGTGTTTCTTAGTGGGACAGATGTCTAAGTTTTACTGTATTACACGTGGTGTGATGGTGATGTTGAAATGAAAGTATGTTTCGTACTCTTCCTCATAGTAACAACGATTGAATTTGAGCAAAAAAACTTTTTTTCCCCTCTTATTAATTAGATTAAATTGAATCAAACTTTCACTGGGTTTCGCTTTGATTCCTGCTCCACACATTTAGTTGTTTGCAGCCTCATTCTGTCGTCTGGGGTTTTTATCTTTTCACATCACGTGGTTGTTGGATGCAACTTTTACTCAGAGCAGGTTTATTAAGTCAGGATTTTGTGTAATTTATTTTTAATATTAATTATTCAAAGTCTATTTTTGTATATAGACTAAAATTAGGTGTATCTCTCATCCCTCCATGTAAATACACAGCTAATGTTTATACCTGTGTCTGTGCTTAGTGTTTTTTTGTTTATCATCAGACACTGTTGGATCTTGTTATTTTAATTTACAGTCAATGCAAAGTGGATTTCTTTCCTCACTTCTGTCTGCAGGACAACAAAGCCACGAACATGTTTGGGATGGACCACATGCTGAAAGATGGCTGGAGCGGCTTCTACAGTCAGGGCTACATGTACTTCGACAACTGCACCTCCCTCTTCCTGCCGAAGGTGAGTTGCCATACAACCGAAAAGAACTTAAACAGAGGATTGCACATTTCTGTTTAACCTCAGTGTTTTAAACATTCGTCTTGTGCTTTTCTTATTCACATCTTTTGCTCTGTCCTCTCACCCAGGTCTATTATAGTGACTTCAACCCATATCAGCCCCTGACCAGCCCAAAGGTGAGTCACTGATCAAGCTGATGTACCGTCCTGAAAAAGGAACCGACCCCTTGACCCCCTTTTTTAAAAATCCTTTCTGTTCTTTTTAGAGTGACCCATCAAATCAGAGCTTCATTTGGCCTGACAAACCGGTAAGACGTGATTTCATTACTTCTAACACAAATGTTTAAAATCTCTTAAGTCTTTCCAGAGGTCAAACTGTTTGTTTGTTTTACATGTCACATACACTAATGTTCATTTTCCAGGACATCAGTGCAGTGGCCAAAGCCTGGGAGGACAGTCCCTATCTGTTCATAGTGAAAGTGCAGCCCTTGTTCCGTGGAGTTGACGATGAAGACATTGGCGCCGAGCAGCTCAACTTTGCTTTCACGAGTGAGAAAAGACCCCGTTTGAATGTTTCATGTTCACTCATTAGGGAAATTGGTTTTTTAGAAAATTTAAGAGAGAAAAATAGCCAGAAAGAATATTTATTTTTCAAGTGACAGTTTTGTGTCAGTGCAAGTGATTTATTTTAGTTTCCTCTCCCCAGTGAAAGTTGAGATGAAGGGACCACACGACTACTCCTCTCCAGCAGACTGGCCACTCATGATGGTATGTACTTTAAGTTACACTTGAGGAAATGTCTTAGAATGTTTTTGTTTTCTTAAGCTTTCAAACATCTTGTGAGATTCAGCGGACGGATTTTCTCAATGACTTTAGAGAATGAGGTTGAAAGCTTGAGAAAGTTAAACCCTTTTTTGTTAAAGGTCAAGAATGAACACTAGGAATATTCTCTCATAGTCCACAGCTTTAAAAATGAGAATATTGGTCTTCAGAAATCAAAACATAACCTTTGCAAACAGCTTTTTAATGACAAAACTTCTAATTTTCTTCTTCTTCTTCTTCTTCTGTCCGTCCCAGTTCTTCATGATCATGTGCATTGTGTACGTCCTGTTCGGGGCTGTCTGGCTCTTCTGGTGCGCCTGCTACTGGAGAGATCTGTTGCGGATTCAGTTCTGGATTGGCGGCGTCATCATCCTCGGCATGCTCGAGAAAGCTGTGTTTTACTCCGAGTACCAGAGCATCCGTTACAAAGGAGACTATGGTCGGTCGATTTTAAACGTGTTTCCTTCTGCTATTTTGATTTTCTCTTCACGTGAGTCTCAAACTAATTATTTTTATTTGCGTGTGTTTTTCTCTTCTCAGTTCAAGGTGCTGTGATTTTTGCTGAGCTGCTGTCTGCACTCAAAAGGTCTTTAGCTCGAATCCTGGTCCTCATTGTCAGTCTTGGCTATGGGATAGTCAAGTAAGTTTAATTTTTAAGGTTTTGCCATTTAAGATTTCTCAAAATTTTCAAGTAGTTGCATTATAAAAGACATTGGTTTTGTTAAATTGAACTCTGTGGGTTTCCGTACCTGTGTAGGCCCAGGCTGGGGACCACAGTGCACCGGCTGGCAGCTGTTGGGCTTCTGTACCTGCTTTTCTCCTCTGTGGAGGGAGTCCTGAGAGTGACGGGTGTAAGTATTCACCGTCATCATAATCACTTTCCTTTCAAACTCAGCTCTCATCTGGCAGATGATTGTCTAACATATGAAAACCGTAGTCGTATGGTATTACATACTCATACTGATGCTCACTAAAGCCTTATGAAACAAACTTTAGAATGTTATAAACTTGTTAAACGTATAAATCCTAAGAATTCACTCCTGGTTGATTTGGGGGCATCCAAGGTTACCGTGGTAATAGAAAGTGCAAACTAATACCACAGCAAACTCTTCTTGAGCAGCCACAGAAACGCACATTGTTTTGATAAAGAAGTCAGTAAATAATCATTATTTAGCCATGATCTGATTTCATACTAAAGCCAGATGAAGACACAGTAAGAGGAGTTGTTTATACATGGGAAATCAGCTCACTGTCACTGCTCCCTCTTGTTTCATAACTTTCAACCTGAGCCAGTGTCGTAAAATACCTAAAAATACCTTTATTTTGGTGAACGGTCCCTGTCTGCTTTGACCTGAATGTCTTGAGACCCGGTGTATTGCCAGTTGAATGCTTTTATTCTGAAAGAGCAGCAGTAGGACACGTTTGATTTGCATGAGGTGAGAAACTAAAGAGTGACCGTGTAAAACTGAGACTGATATCTGTGAGATCAAATTAAAGTGTGTCTAGCGTGTGTGAGTTGGAGGGAATTTGAATTACATATATTGGAATCTCTAGCACTAACAATAAAAAGTATTATACTGAGAGCTTACTCGAATTATTGGATCCATTTAATGGCTTTAATTCCGACTATTAATTTAATGTGAGTCTTAAAGACTACAGCTTTCCATTGTCTGCAACTTGGTAGCTTCAGATTACAGCAACAGATTTTAGTTTCATAGATCCTGATAGTAGACACACCAACCATCAAACCGGAGAAGAACTGCTGTTTCTAAACTAAATATTTTAGAGAGAAAAGATATTTTACCATTTATACTTAACTTCTAAGCCTTAAATATCAATTCCCGAATGGCCACAGTTGAATTTTATTCAGGCAAAAAAAAAATTAAGCCACTGTTTTTTTTTAACTAGATTATCTGGTGGTGTATTTTTATATAAAAGCCCAACGCAGCTTTCAAGGCAGGACGAATAAGTAGGTTTGATTTTGAGTGGAGGGGACAATGGAGAGAGAAGGTTATGCAGGGATTCAGTCTCCGGAAGGCAGAGAAGTGATGATAATGGGAAACGACAATTTTGATCCAGGAGTGATTTTTTCAAAATAGAGCCAAAGACGCTGCAGCAATTTCAAAAGGTCATGAAAACACAATCTTACACAAACAAACACAAGATAAGAGGGACAGGGAGAGGAACGAAGAGAGCTGGTGCACTTTGGTGAGCAGATGTGTTTTGTCAGGAGGCAGCTGGAGACTTAAATCTTCACCAGATCCCAACAGAGGAGAAGCTTTTTTTAGAAAATACAACTTCCCTTAGGATGAAGTGATTCTCTTCTCTTTCAGTCACCATCACACAAACATATGGTCAAATGTTTGTGTTTATCTGCAAATAGATCTGATCGCATGTGCTCACCTTAGACTGGATGATAAGATGGTCAATCAACTAATTAAAACCAAGCTCACTGGAAAAATAAAGTATAAGAATAAAGTATTTTTGTGCCGTCCACTAACATGGAGGAGGTGGCGTTTTTGACCGATTCTCTTTGGCTTCACCTGTGGGGATCTGTCTGTGTGGGGGTCACTCAGTGCATGTTGTGACACATTGTGACTTGTGATTGAAGACTCATGTTAACGGGTCTGTTTTGTGAACCCTGTCTCTCGTCTCCTGTCTCTCAGGGTTTCTATGGGACGGTTGCCCTGGTTGCTAATCTCAGCCTCTCCCTCATCGACTCCTGTGTCATGTGGTGGATATCCTTTACTCGAGCAGCGCCATGAAAAACTCTTGAGGCTTAGTATATGCTTTGCCGATATAAGCCTTTAATCTCGCTCATTCTAATGTATACACAACACGTTCTCCTTGACTTACATCTACATCTTCATCAGTCTGTCCCAAACCACTCGTCTCTTGAAGCTCCGCAGGAACATAGTGAAGCTGTCTTTGTATCAGCACTTCACCAACACGCTCATCTTCTCGGTTCTGGGTGAGTTATGAGAAAGTATTCTGTCTCTGCTCTCGGCTCCTCGAGGGCCTGAAAAGAAATGGGATGTTAATGCAGAAACAGCTGCTGCGTGATGATCAGTTAACTTCCAGAAACCGACTGATGCATGTTTCAGTTTGTGTTGTTTGGAAAATGTAACCTGCAAGTTGCAGTAAACAGAATCATTTTGGGAAATACATCTACTTGTTTACTCTTGGAGATAAAAAGACTCGAAGCTGGAGCCAAACAGTTGTTAGCTTTCCTTGACTTGAAGATAAATGAGCAGGCATGTTTTTCACATAACAAACTATTGCTTTAACATATCTGCCCCATTCTGCTTCAGTGTGCACCTCATGTATTTAAATTAGGTAAATGCATTTATATAACCTTTGTCAACCCTCTGGCTGCAATAACCTTTTGTTCAGTGTCTAGTTCTGGGGGGTTTCATCTGTTGTTTCTAAGCATTTGCATATTGTTTGCAGACGTCTGAATGAAACCCGTGTTTACTCTCTATCCTCAGCTTCTATCATATTCATCATCTGGACCACCAAAGTCTTCAAGCTGGTAGACTGCCAGACGGTCAGTTTGTTTTCTGTTACCGATTGATGGTTGTGTTGTGTTGCCGTCCTCTCCGCGAGGTTTCCGTCTCCTGTTTACACAGAGATTGGAAAGTTTAAGTTTTCCTTTCAACTGGATAAAAGCCATCGACTTTATTCTCTCGATTCTATTTTCATCCTGTCTCCAGGGCTGGAGGGACTTGTGGGTAGACGATGCCTTCTGGCGTCTCCTGTTCTCCACCATTCTGCTGGTCATCATGGTTCTGCTGCGGCCGTCTGCCAACAGTCAGAGGTCAGAGGCGAACTGGGGTCCACAAACCTCCACAAACTTCCACAAACTTCCTACAGTTGTAACCCACTTGTGGCCAGGTTACAATCTACTAGGTCCGATGAGGAGCTGAGGGACATAGACTGTAATAACCATAAATAAAAGTACACACAATACACAAGCAATTAAATGCAAAGTGTAACTTTACTAACTTAAAGTGGCAGGTGATAATTCACAAGCACTTGGAAAAACATTTGTATGAAAATCGAATTGGGCCCTTTTTAAAAATAAATCAGTTGTTTTACGTCAGTCGTCTTTAAAGTCTGTTTCCTGTGATCAGTCTTGATGTGTTTTGTCAGTCCACTGGTTCGTTAATGACAGTGACTGTTCCTGTGACGATTCCTTAAAAGAGTGTGCACCCTTTATTAGTGTATGTCCCAGTCCGGGTGTCCAGCACCACCCTACCACCACAGGGAAGATTCAATGGATCTCTTCTTCCAGATGGAATCACGTCGGGAGGCTCGCCATCAATACGAAAGGATCCTCAAGTTGTTCTCACTCTGTCCATAAGACCTTTAAGAGTTTGTTTGATCTTTATGTTTCACAACAATCATACTAAAGCATAACACTCACATAACATTAAGTTAAACATACTGTATAACACTTAATGATAATATGTTCAGGCCTCGCGTTACACTCTAATTCAAGTTCAAGTCTCAATATCAATGTATGAATCATAACCAGCATACATCAACACTGATTAATCATGACTTCTTAATAGAACAATTATGACAAAAGTATTACCTTGATCTAGTATTAGTCAAAATTCTGATAACACAGGTGTTACCCATGGCTCTGTTATGCCCTCTCTCTTGTGAGAGTACAGCTTCAAAAGTAACAGTACAATAATAATGAACATCAATATAATATTTTAACATCTTCTGTCAGTGTGTACCACTAACGTGTAAAGGTGTTACTATTTCAAAAGCATTATTGTTACCAAGCACTTACTGCTATAATTCGCTGTCTGAATTGAACAACTATGCATTTCTCCACCAACTTTAACAAACTTCCAGTGAAACTCCACTCCCTGTTCTGATCGCTCCCACACGAGCACGTTGCTTCTTTCACTCACACACACCATCGATCATGCAGGCTGCTGAATCTGCTAATCACGTTAACCTGGAGGCGGGACGTGATCAAACTCTCACTTCTGAGTGGCTGATCTCACTCTACCGATCGAGGCGTGATCCTTGATGTACATTTGAACCCTTCACTGTAACTGGGTTACACAGAGTTAACATAATTCAGCGTTTTGATCTCCTTCCTCTTAGGTTCTCCCACTCCCCTTTGATTGATGAAGACGACGAAGAGGAGGAGGCCAAGGAGCCCATGCTGAGTGAAGCTTTTGGTAAGACATCCTTCCTTCCATTGCAAGACCAGCAAAGCGTTTGGCCCGAGGCTGCTTATTATTGAGAACATCTGCGTCAGATGTTTGGAATATTAATGCATGTTATATTAGTGCAGTTCAGATGCTCGACAACCAGGGAAATAACTGTAAATCGACTTTTAGATAAGTCTTGTACCACAGCAACCCAGTGTCCCAGCTAACAACCTCCCTGGTGACCTTATAAAGATTAATATGATGTGTGTTTAATGTGAAAACGTTCGTGTCCCAGTCTCTTCTGATGCCATATTTAAACTTACCATATTTAACTACATCCACTTATCTGCAAATCATCAAGACAAACTTTGTCAGTTGTGATGTAATGTTATATAATCCAGTGTTATCAAGGCCACGATCTAAATCTGTTCACGCAAACGTGTCAAGAAGAGATTAGTTTAAAAAAGCTCATCATATATTCATATTCAACATTTTGGAACCTAATTATGTTAAAATCATGTCATTGAACAAGGGGCTTTCATGTCGTCTCAGTTGACTCTGGTCTTTTCTTTTTTCAGAGGGGATGAAGATGAGGGGCTCAAAGCCTGAAAGTAATGGATCTCAGAAGCTGTTGAGTAAAGAGGTTTGTTGACTGTCATCCTCTCTCTTTCATCCATTCACTGTTATTCTCATGCATGATTTAACACTTTTCCATTTCTACACAGGATGAAGACCTTAAATGGGTCGAGGAGAACATCCCTACGACTGTTGCTGACGTGTAAGTAGTAAATTAAAATTTTAGACATCCCTGTGACGTCATGGTTGCGTGGAAAATATCCCATAATGGTTTCACCAGTACAGCGTTTTGCTTAAAACACAGTATTACACTGCCTGGAATTTGTGAGAATAAGTAATTGGTTTAAAACTGTGATTCTTTTTAATTTCAGCTCATGTAAGTTTATTGTAATGTAGCTTTACAGAACTATAAAAAATACACTGTTCATACTCAGAATCAGTCAAGCTATAGAGCTCCTTCTTTAAACTCTGCTTTCTCTCTCCGTACAGAGCTCTTCCTGTAATGCTAGATGAGGAAGAGGTAAAGACTCTTCCTACTTTCTTCTTTTGACATTAATTACTGTGCTGACATTGTTATAACTGTACATGCTTTATTCTGTGTTCTCTTACAGGAACTCCTGAAAACCAAGATGGAGAGATCCAAAATGGAGTAGAAACTAAATGTAAGAATGAAAAGAAAACAAATTCACTGAGGCAGCAATGAATGCAATCTGAGTGATCTGATTACCCCCCAAAAAAGATGTTTCTCACCGGACACTTTTTAACTTTTCAAATTTGACAGTTGTTGTGTGATATACGTTAATAAGCTCAAAGAAGCATGTGTTATGTTAAGGTGGTGCGGTGGCTTGGCTGCTGTCACTGATGTCTCCACGGACATTCTGCAACCGGGTTGACACTGAAGAGTTCCACAGCAGAGCACTTTGATTGGTGTTTCATTCGATCGATTTGTTTCAGTTGAGCAGAACCTGGGCAGTTTACACGATGCCCTCATGAAAAAAATTTATATTTATCAAAATGTTGCCCTGTGGGTCGTGTTGGTTTCTTAAGAACCGGCGTGAGGATGAAAACAAAAGGTTTTACCTCCCGCTTAAAATTGCAAAAGTGACCGTGAAATTTGTAGGAACTCGCGCGAGGACCAATTTGGAATCTGTTCAGGTACAAATCTAATTTCTTGGTCGTCCTCACAGCCAAGAAATCAGTCACTGGTATGAATGGAGGGGGAAATGCATACTGAGAGCACCAAGTTATTTTGCATAGTAAAAGATTATATAAAATTATATAACACAACGTGGTTTAAACTCTATATTCAGAGAAGTGCTGTGCCATAACTTTATCGTCAAAATAATGCTGTCCTCAGCAAATCTTATTACATATTTAATAGGTCACCTGATATGATGACACATATTTATTATTTAAATGAGCAACTACATGGTATGAGTAACCATTTAGCCAAGAGGAGTAATGTCTTTATGCTTCTGTCCTGCCATTGAACATTTCCTGATTTCTAATAGCTGAACCAGTAAATGATAAATGTCTCATTGTTAACTCACAGCTAGCTCTTTGTTGTCCATCTCTATTTGCCACTGTTACTTTATATGAACGTAACCGCACCAGTGGATATCGATACTTTAAGCATATCACAGCTATCAAGGGAAAATGTGACAGGAATACACAAGTGGGCTGTGTTAGTGTAATGACACATGAAACTCTTATCATAGTGAAGTATATATATTCTATTATACACTCCAGTTGTCCATTTCATAGACGGGATAGTTGCACCAGATCACCTCTCGTTACACAGAGTAGACCAAGCAAGTGATTGTGTGATTTGTTTTCAAGCTTGTACTGACACATGACACACTCCATGGTCCTCCGTGGGAAAACTGTACGAACAGGCAGGTTTTCGTGTATAAGCCGTCATGAGACTTAAGTTAATGTGTTTTGAATTTTTGTTTAAAAAGTAAAATTTTGTATCTAACAGCTATAGGATCCAGGTCCGCTTCATGTAAACGTTGATTTTTCTTTTAGTTACTGAGTCTGAGAAACCTTTCATAAGCTTTGTGTATGTGGTTTGGGCCTAAATTCAAATATACATGTCACTAACAATATGTATGTAATCCTTTACACTCACCTTCCACTAACTGGGCCAGAGTTTTATTTTAGGTCTTCACCCAAACTCAGTGGTGCAGGTTAGTTAAAAAAAAAATAGTGTATATGATAAATTCATATTAATTTCACCACATATACAGATTCCTTTGAACCAATCCCATTCACACTCCAAAATGATCTTCTGCCTTATGTGGCAGAATGATATCCCCGTCCCAGTCTACTGCAGTATGTGTGGATATTCTAAATTCCTTAATTTATGTTTTCTTTTTATATATTTGTTCAAGTCTTGTTGAGGATATTTATTTTAGAGAGATGCCGAAGCCCAATTTTTGGATGTGAGTCTGCATTGTAATGTGAAGCTGATGATATTGTGGCTTTTTTGCGTGTGTCTTGCAAATAAAATTTATATTGAAACATGGTTCAAATGTCAGTGGTTGTGTGTATTCAGGATACATTACTATTGTCTTTGGAGCAATTTGTACGACTTTAGCATATTGTGAATTATTATTCCATTATATATTTGTACTTCACGGTAAAAATAAATGTGGCAAAAATAGTATAGAAGTCTATCATAAAATAGTATGACAACTACAAGAACGAGCTGCAACATTAAATTGATCAAAAAAGGTAACGTAGTAATACTCAAAAACGAATCCACTAAATTAATAAAACAGCAAAAAATATATATATATTAACTACACTCGTTGTAGAATATTAGAAAACTCAACACTGGAGAACATTGTCTTTCTTAGATTAAAATAACAAAATAATTCAAATACAAAATAAGAGTATGTGGGTATCTTTTTTTTTCTACTTTCCTTTAAGTTCACATTTTTTAATGTATAATGTTTGCATTGTACTCTTTTTTTTTTTTTAATGACTGTTTCATATTCAACATCAGTGTAACTGCAGAAGACAGGACTTTCAAAAAATAGACTTCAATGAGTCATAATATGTAAACAGGACAAATAAATGCAAGGGAATGTGACATGTTTTAGAATATAGGAGAAGATGGTGAATATTCCTTGAATGTTTGAATCTTTCTGCATAATGGAAGTTACTTAAAAAATATATAAATGGATAGTAAATAAAAAATATAAAACTAGGAAATGAATATTGCAGTTAAAAGAGTAAAGATGAGCCGATTTGATTTTGAGATAATTCCCAGAACATTTCAAGACTTCAAGACTTTATTTGTCTTGTGCACAACAAATACATAACAAATTAAAAATTGAATATAAGGTATAAGATAAAATATATAAAATAAAACTAAAGTAATAAAATAAAATACACACCTGAAATATAAATTATAAACTAAACCCATAGAAAACTAAAACACGTGTCACAGAGTATATTATGTATTTATCCTTTGCTCAAAAAAAGAAAGAACGTGATTTTAAAAACGTTATGAGTAAATCTCGCGAGAAGTGAACCTCAGCCACTAACGCGAGCACTGCGCCTTTAACTGGTTCCTCGTGAGGACTCCGGGTCACGTGCCTGTCAAACCCCATTGGCTCGCGCAGCCGTCGTCAACACAACACAGGAAGAAGCTAAGCTAACCGAGCTAACGAAAACACAGCGCTGCGGCGGAGACGTCGCGCATCACTGGTGTCACTGGGTCAACTGGTGTGGAGCTGGTTGTTGTTATGGACAGGGAGACGGGTTCTGTGAACAGGGAGTGAGCGGGAAGGAGGATGAGGAGCAGCCGCAGCAGCAGCAGCTCGCTAACTCCGGAGCTAGCAGGCTAACGATCAGCTGTTGTTTTGGTAGTTTTGCTAACACGTCAGAAAGTGTTTCCTCACAGCAGCCTGTGACACCAGAGCTTCACCACAAACACACACACACACACACACACACACACACACACATCGCGTTTCCCCTTTCCTCCTCCGTCACGGTTAATGGCGACACACACAGCAGCACCAGCCTCACACGTTCACCAGCGGGCCGTCAGTCAGCTGCTGTCCGGCGGGCGGTGACTCCCCTGTGGGGTCCATCATCCATCAGACGGGGGCCGCTATTGAAGCTGCAACATTGCTCCAAGATGCACGACGCGTACGAACCGGTGTCGATTCTGGAAAAGCTCCCGCTCCAGATCGACTGTCTTGCGGCCTGGGGTGAGTGGTTGTCTCGCTCGCATGGAGCTGGTGTTTCCTGGGTTTTAACATAAGATAAGGGAATTCTGTATTAGTCCCACAACAGAAAACTGCAGTGTCAAATTGTCCCACTTGTCCTTCCTGCAAGTTACATCTGATACAAGTGTGTGTTTGTCTACCGTGATGTGCTGCAAATTACTGACCGTCAGTGACTTTGAGTGTCTCTTCCCACAGAGGACTGCCTGCTTGTGGGTACGAAACCAGGGCATCTCCTTCTCTACCGGATAAAAAAGGATGCAGGTAAAACTTAAATCAAGGGGATGGGAGGTACTGGTTTATTTGTATTGGAGTATTGGTGTCTTTGAGTCTTTCTCAGCAAGAAAATCAGCTTTACTTGCCAACTATGTGCATGAATGCTCTCAACCGACAACACACAGTTGGAGAGATAGATAGATAGATAGATAGATAGATAGAGAGTTGATAAAAGAAACAAAGAAAGAATCCTACAGCTTAAAAATAGGGACATAAAACTTGTGAAAAGCTGAAAATACATGCATATATAAACATATATTAAAAGTAACAATGATAAACAACATAAAGTGTCTATAAACAAGTCAAGCGGTTTTCTGTAAACAAAATACGATTGCAAGGGTACTGGAGTATTGTGGTGTGTTACTTTATTGCATATGATGATGATGATGATGATGAATGTGTCTCTGTTCTCCTCAGGTACCAATCGGTTCGAGGTGACGCTGGAGAAATCCAACAAGAACTTCTCAAAGAAGATTCAGCAGGTAGACATTAAGAAGAACCACAGTCTCATTTCTGCAAAAAAAAAAAAAGGGGGAAGAGGAAGTCCGATGAAGGAAGTGACGTCTGATTTTTAGGGAATTCATTCTGTACATGAGCCTCACTTCACTCTCTTAACCTTGATTTAAACTGCCAATGACAAACTCCCTGTGCTGGGATGATTCTGGGAGTGGCGCACACTTCACCACTCGTCCTCATGCCATCTTAGTATACCAGAGATGGTGTGTGTGTAATGGATCAGATCGGCCTCCAACTTGAACATTTAATTCATTTATCGCCCTAACACACAGCGGTGAGAGCCCCGGGCAAAGTGGGTTAAATAATTGAGCTCTGCTGTTTTCTCAGCCCAGGTGGGATGAACTATTCATGTCCTCACTCGGCGCTTTAACTGTGTTTCCTACTCTTTCTACAGCTTTATGTTGTCGCGCAGTACAAAATCCTTGTCAGTCTTCTGGGTAAGTTTTTCCTACTAACACATTTGTATGAATTTTAATGATTATATGAGTTTAATCTTCACTTTCGGAACAGTAGTTCACAACCACTTTGGGACATTGAGTCCAAAGATACTGCTTAAATAGCCTCTGTTTATTGTTGATTTCCCTGCTACTTCAAATTGTACTTATGGACAGTGTCATATCAAAGTCTCTTTGATTCTGTCCTGCAGAGAACAACGTCCACGTCCATGACCTCCTGACATTCCAGCAGATCACTGTCGTGTCCAAAGCCAAAGGAGCTACACTCTTTGCATGTGATCTGCAGGTCAGTGACAGCAGTGTTGTTACTTTATAATATCAAATGTATGTATTTTTTATTGCTTCTGAATCTTTCTTGTGGGAATAATTTGCCCTTTCCACAGTACTACAGTCATACAGCTATAACTTAGTGGATGAATGAAGGAGAAAAGGCAAATGAGTGTCTTAATGGTAATCTTATTAGACCCTTTGAACCCTGCAGAAGAAATGTTTCTCCACTACCGACATTTTCTTTTTTTACGGTGATTTCATTCTTTGGAGAATCATCAATGCTTCTGAAATCTGTACAACGAAGCTAAAAGGTTCTGTCATGTTTTTTAACCAAATGTAGCTGAATAAACGCATAAGAAATATTGATCCAAAACATTTCTGAACATAGAACCATGAACAAAATATATTTCTTATTTCTCTATAACTTATTTGAACTATATAGATTTTTTTAGTTTTTGAGATATGTCCATTTTTCTCTGTTCTTCTTCCGCCGCTGTTATCAACACGTTTTTCACCACATGTAACAAAATGTAATGATATCTTCACTAATGTACAACGTGATGAGGTAGAAAACAGGTCCTTGGCTTTCTGCTGTAAAAGGAAACAATGCTCTAACTATCACAGTTTTTATTTTAGTTAGATCTGAACAGGATCATTCGAACAACAACAATCTCTTGTGGTCAGTTTCTGGCCTCGGCCACAGGAAGTGCATTTTCAGAGGCGTTAGACCAGGAAGCTTCAAGTGAACTGGTTTATTCAAGTTGATCAAATTAGGCTTTGAATGGGTCATAACCAATGTTTTTTAGTTTATAGACGACTCATATTAACTACTGACTGATCACTGGAGCTCACCACAGTCTTTCAGCCTTTTTAGAAATACATTCCTCTGTTCCAGGCAGATTTTCTATATAACAGTATGAATAGAAGATTCCTTCAATGGTCATTTTTATGTGAGTACTTAAAAACAAAACATGGCAAATAGAAAAAGACATTACAGTGCAACACAGTAATAAATAAATACCAGAAAAATAAAAGCTTAAGAATAGTGTAGAGAGCTGCTGCAGTAGTGAATGGGTTAACAGATTCAAACAGAAGGCCAAAGACACCAGCGTGGTTACAATCTTCTGTGTGGATTCTCAGAGCTTGTCAAGTTCATTGCTCTTCCTCAGGCAGAATCAACACTGGCAGCGATCCTGAAATCCAACATGCTGCTGCTTCCCACCAGCACGAACACACAGGCACACGTTTTTATTTTTTTCTAAGTCATTCCCTTATGACAGTTTCCTTGACAGAAATGAAAAGCAACATGATGTCTATTAATATGAAGCTCAAGCCTGTGTCAGTCTGTTGGCTGTGTGCAATGGCAGCCTTGAAGTCAGGAAAGTCCATTTAAATATCTATTAAATAATATGTTTTAAAAATGTAATGTAGTGGAAGTAAAGAACATATATCCTATTCGATATAATCTTTATCACACAATTGTTGTATGTGTCAAAACAATGATATTTTTCCCTTTCCACATGTCCGTGTTCTCATATTTTCCCTGATTTTAAGCCATGAATTGTATATTTTCTCTCTCTTTCTGGCGCTCAGCAAACCGGCCCAGGGGAGGAAAGGCTGAGAATGTGTGTTGCGGTGAAAAAGAAGCTCCAGCTGTATTACTGGAAGGATAGAGAGTTCCACGAGCTGCAGGTATGATGATACATCTGATGTGTGACTCACTGCAGTGTGATCCACATTTAGGTGCGGCCTCCCCCAAGTCTTTGTCATATTTAGTCATCTCACTGTTTTCTTTTTGTCTGTTAGGGCGACTTTGCTGCACCAGATATTCCAAAGTCCATGGCTTGGTGTGAAAACTCCATATGTGTTGGTTTCAAGAGAGACTATTACCTTATTCGGGTATGTGCTCGGATAGCGTTCATTTCTTTACACTCTGTAACTTCCTCCAGCTCAAGTGGTCGTCCGCTCATAATCTGTCTTTTGCATTTAAAATGCTCATCCCTCGTAGACTTATAAGAAGGCTGTCAAAGGTTTGTAGTCCCCTTCTTAAAATGTTTTTAAACTGTCTATTTTCTGATTTGCCCTCTTGCTTATTGTGAAGCATTTTGTAACTGTGTTTTTGAAAAGTGCTCTAGAAATACTGTTTATTATTATGAAAAATAAGTCTGTTATTTCTGATTGGCAACGTTGTGAAGTTCGTCTCCTGTCATGACTTTTGCTCAAACTGGTTTCAGTCCTAAATTGATTTTTCTGGCCTCACAAGTCTGCAGGGAGTGACAAATCTTCAGAGGAATATCACTTTAAAATTATCTTTTATTTTTTTAATATGACTTCTGAAAACAAATTAGAATCAGGCTCCTTCATAACTTGTTCTTGTCTGTTGTTTGTGGTTTTTTTTGTGTGTTTCTTATTACTGGTATTCAAATCATCAACCAATGCTTGGTAGAGTTATACCTCATCCAATCGTCATTTCTTTATCTGTATAAAGTGTCTCATAACTGACCTTACAGATTCAATTTCAGCCACTAAGGTATTATTAATACAGTCTGTATCTCCTGACTCACCCGCACTATCTGTCCTGTCAACCAGATGGACGGTCGCGGCTCCATCAAGGAGCTCTTCCCGACTGGGAAACAGCTGGAGCCTCTGGTTGCACCACTGGCTGATGGGAAGGTGGCTGTCGGGCAGGATGACCTCACTGTTGTCCTAAATGAAGAGGGCGTTTGCACCCAGAAGTGCGCCCTCAACTGGACAGACATCCCGATAGCGATGGGTAAGAAAGAAACAATAGAAAATACAACAAGTACTGTTCTGATGGTTCTACGTTGTTTTCTTAAAGATGAAGTCGCTCATGCTGTTGTTTTTCTGTGCATATGAAAAACACGCCTCTTCATTTGCCCAATCCAAGTTACTGCTTCTATCCGTTAATGACTCCTGATTAACATGCGAGAGTTGACTTGTGTTCGATGTCGATAGAAACTGACAGCAAAGTCAAAAGGAGACTCGCGTGCGGAGAAACGAGAGCCAAGAATCCTCCCCCGGCGCTCTACACTTTATAGTTTGTCTTCCAGATAACACGGGAGAGGTTTTTGCCAAAGTGTGTCGAACTCCTGGCAGTCGAGTTTACGCAGCGAAAACAAAACCAGCCACATTTTCTGCTGTGCTTAAAAAAAGGATGCATAAGATTTCTTAGTCACGTTTCAATAACCTATAACATTTTATTAGAGTTTATTGTATCTCAAGGAGAAGCATCTATTGATTTTACAGAGGACATTGTCTGCTATAAATTTGACCAGTTATCATCGACAGGCTTGTTAATGGTAATTATCCTCCGCTGGTCGGAGCACACTAAATGAAGGAACGCCACGAGGAGAAACAATTATGACATTTAGTTTTAGTTAATGGTGTTAGATTTACGTAATTCGTGGTTGCATGCAGGTTTTTGTTTGTCACAGAAATGAGAAAATCTATCTGAAATATAATTGGACGTCTGAGTGGGAGCACAATCAGATTAATCTTTATCTGATAAAATATTAAACTTGAAGCGTTTATTGCATCTATATGAAGTGTTCTGCATGTTGCTGTTACATTTCTCTGACTGGTTAATAAACATGTGCCCATGATGCCATTGTGTCTGTAACAGCGCAGTCTGTTCACGTATTTGTCACAGTGCCTGAGCAGGTCTGCTGTCATAGTAATAGGATATTAAAACAAATGCCTGATAAAGCATTTGGCCTAAATTCTGCCTTTGTTCTGTCAGTTATTGTCATCTAGCTGCCGTCTGCCCTCTCTTTCTTCTCTTTCTTCTCTTCCTTAATCTGTCCTTCCCTTGTGTAAAGTCTTTCTTTCCAGTCTGTCTGAGCCGCGCTGCTGTTTTCCCACACGTCAGTGGAGAAAAGACCGTTTTAGATCAGCTTTTTATCCTGTGACTAAGACACTGGGTTACTAATGGACTTTGTGGCAGAAGCGAGGCAGATGAGCTCTCGTTGTCTGTCTGTGCTCGTTGGAATGCAGAGAGGAACAATATGAAGGGAAATGAAGCCTCCGAGCGGCGGTTTCGTACGAGGCAATTTCCTCGTTTTGATGTTGGATGTTGTCGCTCTGTCACGTATCAGCAGAGGATGAGCGCCGGTCAGTTTACAATATCTTTCACTGACTGGATGTGGCTGGAGCCGAGGGCTGCGGCTGTTGCCCGTGGGCCTGGTCTGTCTGGCCTCAGGCTTGTCTGATTCGCTGTCTCGAGCTATATTTCCTGCCCCATTAGCCTTAAGGTCTTCATGCCATAATCACTAATGAGGAACCTACTTTCAAGATGGAAGGTTTATTGGTAGCAAAATAATTTTCACACTTTTAAAGCCTTTAAGCACAATGTTTAATCAAGATTTATGAATTATTCTCTGAGAAACCAAGGAAAATGTTTAAAAACGCCCCAACTCGCAACGTTGAATGAATAAAAAAATGATTCCATGGGTTCTTCCCTGACCCATTCAGCATCCTTCAAGTGTCGTAGTTATCCGTCCAATAATCCTGCTGACACTGATGAAACCTCCTTGGTGGAGGTAATAAAATTATATTGTGGTCTCCGGTTAGACAGCTGGCTCATCACACCTTCTATATGTCCTCCTTTTCACTATCAAAGGAAAAAATGCTCAAATAATAATACAAAATCATATTGTTATTACAAATATATTATAATACCCATTTTGTGAAAGAAATGTAAAATCCAAAAACGATACCTGCCCTCTTTTCCTTAAAGTGTTGACAGATCCACATATTAACACAGTTCTTTGATAATGTTCAGAGGATGTGTAATACTTTCATATCATTGACCCACTTGTGATGATTCCGTTGTTGTTGACGTGCACAGAAATCTGACACTTGGCTCTTCTCTGATGTTCTCAGAGCACCAGCCTCCGTACATCATCGCCGTTCTCCCTCGGTACGTGGAGATCCGGACCTTCGAGCCGAGGCTGCTGGTGCAGAGCGTGGAGCTGCAGAGACCTCGCTTCATCACCTCAGCAGGGTGAGCCCGGCCTTTTGTTCTTTTAATCATAAATTCTATAGCGATATAAAAACTGCACTCAGTCACATAGGTTTGAGGCCTTGTTCCGTTTGCGATGCACAACATCTCTAAAAGAATATCATGAATCATGTGCTGCTGTCATCAGCTCCCCTGGTTTCTGTGTCTCATGATAATGACACTAATAATGTCAGTTCCTCCTTACAAAGAGAAACACAGTTGTCCCAACCTGTCCTCTCTCATCTTGTTTTCTCCCTTTTTTTTATTTTTCACAGGCAAAATATTGTGTATGTTGCCAGCAACCACTTTGTGTGGCGCCTGGTGCCTGTGTCCATAGCGAGCCAGATCCGGCAGCTTCTCCAGGACAAGCAGTTTGAGTTGGCTCTTCAGCTGGCGGTGAGCAACAGAACCACTCAACTATTAAACCGTGTTATTAAATTCCCGAGGATACAATTTATGCCCGAGCTCAAGAGGATGGAACACTGAGATCACTTATCTTGATTAGGTCAGAGCGTTCAAACAGTGAGATTCCCATGGCTTTGTTCTTTAAGGTCAGCTTATCCAGAGATCTAGTTTTCCTTTCCAGGGGCCTTTCATGTGGATTTCACATTCGTGGAAGTGAATAATCTGACTAGATTTTGTTGGTTTTTGTGTGATATTTTGCTTTTTCTGCCAGAAGATGAAGGATGATTCCGATGGTGATAAGAAGCAGCAGATTCATCACATCCAAAATCTCTACGCCTTCAATCTGTTTTGCCAGAAGAGATTCGATGACTCCATGCAGGTGTTTGCCAAACTCGGCACAGGTAAAGGTTCGCAGCTGAAGTTTTTCTGTTCAGGCCTCGTTTGTTAAACGGAGCTGCGATTCGATTTTAAAACGATTATCGATGCATCAAAGAGTTTTGATTTTATACATGATTTATTGTTTTTATCACTGTGTGACTATAGGTGTGCATCTTCACTGGCCTCATGATTTATACTTTAAAAAATATTTTAGACTGTTACTGTTGTGTGCGCTGTAATTTACAAAATTAGCTTTTCAATTAAAAAACCTGACTACAACAGTCAGTCTATAACACTAGTCAGTGCTCTCCACGTTAATTTGAAACTAGGGCTGCAACTAATTCTGATAGTCGATTAATCTATCGATTATTGAAACGATTAATCGACTAATCGGATTATGAATCACACAAATACTCAAAGCCATCAGCTTTTAAGTTTAGCTTGAGGTTGTTCGCTGCATGTGATGACTGACAATAAAGACAATAAAGATCGATACTTCATTCAAAAATGTCTTTTAATAAACTTTGCTGCATATTAGGCTACTACTGATACAAAAATAACGAAAAATAAATTTTAATTCAAGTTTCCCTTTTTCACGCACTATGACGTAAACCAACGAATCATCGACTATTAAATTCTAATGAAAGTTTTCTCTCCACTCAGACTCCAGCAGAGGAACGGTCATTAATTCAAACATCATGTTGCTCTTCTCTTCTTTCGTCGTGGTCCAAACATTTTAAAGCAAATTGCTTCCAGAAAGCAAAGTAAACCAAACAAATGGTAGCAGAGAGCTTAGTGAAAACCAGGTGACCTTTGTGGTTACAAGTAAACCGAGTGAGGAATGAGCTTTGAAACACTTAACTCTTACCTACATCAAAGAATCTAATGATCAAAGGATAACAATGTTTCAATTGCATCCCAGAATTCCGATGTGTAAATTTGTGACATTGATCTTATTAAACCAGCTGTATCTATGGCAACAATAGACCATAATAAGATAAAAAATAAAATTAGAAATAAAGCATTCTATATAATAGAACCCTTCTCTGTCGCTCACACTAACTGAACCACATTTATTTAGTTATTAATCGACGGTGTTTAATCATGAATCTGGATCGTTCTGGTCACTGCCTCTTGTGTTGTGTGTAGCAGATGAACTATTTACTATTTAAATATTTGTCTCCTAAACTCCGGAACAAATCAACAAACACAAAATAACGTCTGATTAGAGTTGGTGTTTATTGTTAAAGTGTAAAGTGAGTGCAGGTCAGCGGGAGGTTGGAGGGACGACACTCAGACAGAGACTCTGACGCGGTAAAAGATGACCAGACCTTTTAATGTTGAAGGAATAAAACTTAAGAAATCCCTCCTGTGCTCTGCAGATCCCACACATGTGATCGGACTGTACCCGGACCTGCTCCCAGCTGACTACCGCAAACAGCTGCACTATCCCAACCCACTGCCTACGCTGTCCGGGGCAGAGCTGGAGAAGGCTCACCTCGCTCTTATTGATTACCTCACCCAGGTCTGTGTGTGTGTGACGCCCTTCAGATTTTAGCTTTAAATCCGGCTCTAGATAAACACAAACATTTTTGTAACATCATAATAAAAACATGACTGGCAAAGATAAAGGAAAGTGAGAAACTTCAAATCTACATTTTCTTTTTCTACTGTTCTTACAGAAACGCAGCCACCTGGTGAAACAGCTGAACGACTCGAGCCCTTCCACAACATCTCCACTCATGGAGGGAACGCCAACTATTAAAAGCCGCAAAAAACTCCTGCAGATCATTGATACCACTCTGCTGAAGTGTTACCTACATGTGAGCCGACCATCTTCTTATTTTTCACGCTTTTACTTGACATATTGAGATATTTACTTAAATATCATAAATGTTGACCACTGAAATCTAATGCATGCAGGCTAACGGTCCTGGTTGGCAGAGGCATATAATACGTTTTATATTATTTTGCAATTTTCTATCCTGCAATTGAATACAAAGTCAGAAATTATGAATTGAATAACACCTTTTGTAAGAGTGATTTTTATCTCCTGCTTTCCCTCACAGTGTAGCTGTAGGGATACACACAGGGAAGTTGGACAAACCTGGGACAAACTCTAACCATGCATCACTAACATTATGCTCTTTGATTTACAGCCAATCTGGAATCGTAAGCGAACTTAGTCCAAATGTTTATATCAACGCATACAAATTATATCAGCTCTTAAAAACTTGGCAGTCATCACCGTCCACTTAGAGCAAAAATAAAACGATGATTTCATAAGTCGGTAATTCTCAACGCTCATAGAAACTGGCACCAACACTGGGCAGTTCACTGCACCGCACATGTAGCCAGATGGCTCCTGTGTTAAACTGCTCATTGGCAGATTTACTTTGATGTAACACAAGCTGAGTCACTGTTGAACATAGTGTGTGTGACTGTCACTCAGTAATCTGTGAGTCAAACTTCATCAATGGAGTGTTGGAAGGATGAATGAGATCACAGTTATGAGCCTCCGAAGTAAGTTTCTGCACAGAACGGGAAACAGTCTTTGTCTTATTTCTCCGTGCAGAAATGTGCATGTTCATCTGATGTGTGCGATTCAGGGAAAATGCTACCAGGTGCTTCCTTTTTTAGAGGCACAACAACCTCTGTTCAATCAGTGGAACTCCCAGCACAGACCAAGATGATGCTGGATGGAGAAGACGGGACTGACTGGAGATCCTCTAGGATCGGGCTTCAGAGGGCCGAGCATCTGCAGCAGATTATTTAAATGAATAACACATCGTGGGGCAGAGAGGATCGACTAAGACTTGTCGTCTTTGTGTGAAACACTACCTGAACTCTTAAGGGTTGGATGGATATATGTTCATGTTGTGTAATCTCCTCTGATCCTCCCCTCTCTTCAGACCAACGTGGCCCTGGTGTCCCCCCTCCTGCGCCTGGAGAACAACCACTGCCACATCGAGGAGAGCGAGTACGTTCTCAAGAAGGCTCACAAGTACAGCGAGCTGATTATTCTTTATGAGAAGAAGGGCCTGCACCAGAAAGGTAAGATGTTCAACCACCTGTGCTGCAAGTTGTCCATGTATCATTGAGTACAATCTGCAGAGAGAAGCCGTTAATAAAGACATCGCTTGTCTGGTCTCCTCTTGCAGTTATGACAAGTGGAAGACAGATCTTTGGGGATGTCCACAGTCATTTTCAAGTTTTAAGACCCCTTATATGAACTTATATGAATCATATTCAGACATATTGTGTATGTACATACTGTAAGATGAGTTTATTTTGGTTCACTTTCCCTCGAAGTGTCTTTCATTAGGATGAGTTAACTGAAATCTTTGAGTATTTTAAAGAAATCTGTTGTCAGACCTTCCACAGTAGGTGAAACTTATTTAGTTGACAATGGATTAGTTCCGTTAGACGTCCTAGTGAGCCGTGACTGTCAGCCTGCATGCACAACACAAGAACCCTGGAAATGGTTTGTGCTTCTCCCGTCTAATCTCATCCAAACCTACATTAGTTTTATCAGAAAGCAAACGGAAGTCAAATCTGTTTCTTGTCATATAAAGTTGAGCACATATGAAAAGCATTTTCAGTGATCAAATCTTTTCCTCAGTTAAAGAAATCTCTCTCTGCATATTTTTAAAAAACGTCTAACGAATAAAGGATGAAAAGAAAGGAAAGAGTATTTACAAGAGCATTTAATTTAACTTTCTAAATGAACACACGATTCAGAGAATCACTTTCCAGGGACATTTCCTCTGACATGATTGTTTTTGAAGTGAGAAAATGAATCATCGCGCAGCAGAAAGAAGTCAATCACTAGACAATGACTGATATCGGAGTTCAGCTGTAATTGTGTGGTTTGTGTGGCAGTGTGGTTTATCTGTTGCAGACCTCAGCGTGACAACCGAGCACATCCCTTCAAAACACAATGAAACATCTGCTTCCAATTTCTCTCTCAAATTGGATGTTGAATTTGCGGTTTACTATTTAAATGAGAGATCAGTGGATGGCAGCTTTCGCCCTCATTACCTCCTCGTTCAAACACAAGAGCAGGATTGTTCCATTATGTTTCAATTCAACAGAAACCAGTTAATGTGCTTGAGTCCTGGGCGCGGGGCGGATCAGCCCCGTGAGGCTGCACAGTTGATCTCAGTGGAGGTTTCCTGCGTGCGGCCGGCTCGTCATCCTCGTAGATCAGAGCTGTCTGAAGGTTGTTTGGTTCCTGGCAGTGTTCTGCGGTAGATTCCGGGCTGCTCTGTTGGAGTCGGCCTGCTGTACTTTGTGTTGATGATGTCATGCTGCTGAAGCCTGCCTCGCTCTCCCACTGCCAATTCAAAGCAGCTGTTCCCAGCTCGCCAATTAACACTGGAGCCTGTGCTTCGTCCAGTTTCTGTTGGCGGAGGAATTATGTAATGCAGCGTGCCGCAGAGTCGATGACATCTTGCTGCTTTCCATCACTCAGACTGATTTGTTCTCCCTTTTATTGTTGCTGTTCCCCTTTTCACATGTTTCACTCCTCCTCCGCCCTGTTCACCCCTTCACAGCTCTGCAGGTGCTGCTCGACCAATCCACCAAGGCCAACTCTCCGCTGAAGGGCCACGAGCGAACAGTGGAGTACCTCCAAAGACTGGGTACGGATCAACAGCCAACTCAGAGCTGTTTCAAAGTTGTCATCTCTACTACATGTTGTTGCAATAACTTTCTGGAAACTCTCAGAATACTTTCACTCAGATTGTGGGCGTTGGATGAAATGTAAAATGTTGCATCTGTTGCATGTCATTCTGCAGCTTTTATTATTATCTGGCAATGACTAAAGTTTTTGACTTGCACTTAAGTCTGAGCATTTTCCTGAAATTGGAGAAATCTGGAGGGGCTGTGTGTGAGAACTTTTGTTTGAGTGAACCATGAGAAAAAACTTTCTTGGCCTGTTTCCTCTTGAGCTTCCTTGATGGAGTTAAACTTATTTATTTACTTTCATCCTGCGACACAGGAGTCGAGAATCTGGGCTTCATCTTTGAGTTTTCTCCCTGGGTGCTGAAGATCTGTCCTGAGGACGGTCTGAAGGTGAGATGCAGAGAATTTACCCACAACAAATGTTTCATTTGGGTGTTGAACGTGGTTTTATCATTATTATGTATCCTATATCTATACGTAGAAATTTGCTCTTTACGTTTGTACTTGGTTAAACCCTAGATTTATTGTATTTCCACTTCCTGCTCTGATGTAGTTTTAAATCCTCTCTTCTCTTCCTGTTCAGATTTTCACTGAGGACCTGACGGAGGTGGAGACTTTGCCCCGGGACAAGGTGCTTAACTTCCTGAAAGAGGGCTTCACGGAGCTCGCCATCCCATATCTTGAGCACATCATCTACGTGTGGGACGAGAAAGGCCCGGAGTTTCACAATGTGCTGATCCAGCTCTACCTGGAGAGGGTTCAAGTCCTCATGAAAGAGTACCTCAACTCACTGCCTGAAGGTACGAGCTAAAGACCCTGAGGTCACAGTATCTCTGGGCACTCTCAGGAATAATAATACTTTTACAGTACCTCATATAACCACTTCAAAAACTGAAAATTATTAAAATAATGTTTTTGGACCCATTTGATACACAAACCTGAAAGAAAGATAACAAAGCTAGAAGATGGAGGAAATATAAATGAGAAGTGTTATTGTAGATCCAATGTCAACGTAACCCAGGAGCTCGCCACCACTTTTAACAAAATCGAATTAATGCCAAAAGGAATTTTTCAGTTTTCTAGTCATTTTCCCTGCGTATGGGTTCAGTTAACCACTTTGCTTCCCCCGTCCAAAGAGTTGTCTATTTAAATTACTTTGCAAATAAAGCCTGTCAGGACAGATTAAGAAGTCCATCCATCTCTGTCTGTTTGTGTCGTTTTAATGCTCATCCAGGGAGCGTGCTTTAAAACGGGCCTCTGGACCAGCACGGACACAGAGGTGCTCGTTAATCTGGACTCTGTCTGCAAAACAAACAGTAAAAACAGTTAATTAAACAGATCAATCCTGCAAGATATTGCTTCATGTTGCTTCATGTTGCTTAATGAAGCAAGTTGCAGGACACAGCCCGTGATCGGAAGATATTGTTCCTCTGAGATTTTTGTAACTCTCAACAATGAGATGAGTCTTAGTGTGTCTAGACATTGTGAATATTAAAACCTGTGTCAGCAGCAACTCCACAGATTATTTTCCAGTATAATCGCTCTATCACGTACACCATCGTTTTATATTTTTACCTCCACCAAGGAGGTTATGTGTTCACCCCCGTTTGTTTGATTGTAAGCATGATTAAGCAAAAACTACTGGATGAACCACCACAAAACCTGGGGGGAGGATGTGGAATAGGTTCGGGGAGGAACCGCTTCAATTTTGGTGCTGATCCAAAATTGCTTTTCTCTTTATTTATTATTGTGATTTTCAACATTTTCGTTGATTCCTCAGATAATAATTCAGTGTGTGGAATTTGGTGCTGATCCAAATTTAAAAAATCAGGATCTAGTGGATTTGAATGTGGCTTCATGGGGGGGGGGGGCTGTTGGGTCTTGTCCACTCTACTGTGATCGCCGCTCAGTTTTATCTTCATTAATATATTTTATCCAACATTTAGATTTAACCAAAAGCCACAACTGTGGTTTATAAGACAACAAGTTACAGTTTCAGTGGTTTGTATTTTACTTACAAAATCAAGTCATCTTACAACCAGGCCTTTTCTCCCAAACTTGGCAGATAAACATCAGCTACAAAAAAAAACCTTAAACAAAAACTTGTGTTTTAAATCCAGTGCTTGTTACTGATACTCTGTGTATCACTGAGATCTATTTAATGTGGGGAGTGTATTTCCTTCCTGATTAAATATTTACTGAGCCAATTTCTAGAATATTTGTTTACATCCACGTTTGCTCACTTGCAGTCGTCTTCTTGTTTTCAGTGTCTTTGGCTTTTTGTCTGTGTGGATTTAATCCTGCTACTATTCAGACTCGTGGCAAAATCATTGACTACTGAAAGAACTAGACAACCACATGCAGGATTTGGGGCTTTTCTTCTTCCTTAAGAGTGTGTTTCTGATGTTAATCAGTTAACTGAGCGATTGTTTCAGCTCCAGATGCTGAAATAAAGTCTTCTGTGCTGTTGTAGGGGTCCCAGCTGTTGCTGCAGGAAAGGAGAAGGGCAGCCTGGGGGAGTTCAGGATGAAGCTGCTGTCTTTCCTGGATATCTCTACCAGCTATGAACCAGCCAGACTCATCAGTGATTTTCCCTTTGATGGTGAGAACTCTCACTTAGATGACACATCAAATTCTGTTTGCTTGACGAATACAAACAAGGACGTTGGAGTTATTTCCTAAAGAAGTTGACTTTTGACTGTGAGATCCTGTTTCAGAAAAATGCGTAAAGATAATACGAATGGCATTTACTCTTTAGTTGTTAATATCAGGATTGATGGAACCGGCACCTAAGAAAGACAGTTTCCTATATTTCCCATTACCTCATGTACATATGTTCTCAGTTACAGAGGAAAGTTTTACTGCAGTTGTACGTGCTTTAAGCTGAAGGCTTTAACGTGAACCTCTTGACCTGGTTTTCCCTCTCGAAGGTCTGCTGGAGGAGCGCGCTCTGCTTCTGGGTCGGATGGGGAAACACGAGCAGGCGCTCTTCATCTATGTGCACATCCTGAAAGACACCCACATGGCTGAAGAGTGAGTCCTTCTGCAGGTCACACACCACATACTCCTGCAAAGCTGTGCGGGGAATCATCAGCGAATGTATGACTATGAAAGAGAACAAAACCGTAAGGTAGTGATTTAAAGTAAGTGGTAGAAACCATATTAAGTCACGAGCTTGTTCTTGACCTTCCAGGCAGATTAAGGATCTTTAAGTAACATGTGACCAAAGCTGCTTTCAGAAATATACTGAAGTCAAGAGATCTTCAACAACAAATGACAGAGTCAGTTGATCACTAATAAAATGTCTGAGTGAGAACATGTGAAAATGCAGCAGGACATTGTCTGGAAGATTTGCAACAAGCGAGCGAGTGGGCGTGTTGATGAAGTTTCTAACACGCAATTCAAACATCTCCTTTCTGCTTCCCTGTATCACGCGTTTCTTCGATTTTGGAAAACGCCCGCGTCCAGTTTTTCTAATATTTTCCGTAGCTCCTGTCTGAAAACACGCTGAGACATCCTGGATTCCTCAGGAGCGTCGGTCAACATCAGGGAAATGAGCAGCTCCATCGTGTTTTTATATTTGCTGATGTGCTTCCTCTGTGTGCTCTGCAGATACTGTCACAGTCACTACAACAGTTCAGTGGAAGGAAATAAAGACGTAAGTGGCTCCTCGTCTAATTTTCCCTTTTTGATTTGTTTTGTTCTTTCTACTTGGATTTCACTGTTTGTTTTGCTCTCTTGGATTTGATCACATTTCCGATGTGTTTTTTTTATGACCTTTTTTCATTTTGCACACTCTGTTGCCCTCATCTAAGTGCCTGTGTTTCCTGGAAGTGCTACACAAATATAATGGATTATTTATGGCACATGCACATTGCTGGTTTGTTTTCCATCAAACAACTATTACATCTGACATCGCCTGTTTATACTTTTTGTTTAGTGTTGCCTGACAAATCCAAAACTGAAAATGAATAATTTAGAAGCCTTGAATTGTTGGTGAATCAGAGGCACAAAGAAATAAGATCTGTGATTGAGGTTTGAATATTTGATTGTTGCTATTAAACCTGACTAGACTTTATAAACTCAGCATGTATAAGACATCCAGGCTTATTTCCCTTTTTAAATTTCTTCAAAATAACATTTTGACTCCCTGTAAAATTACTAGTAAATCATTTATCTTGTCAAATATTCCATCATATTTTATTTTACTCCCTGTTTTGAAACAATAATCTTTTTCTTCAATTAATTTAATTACAAAATGTTATTGACTTTACTGCATTTCTGTCTGACATCATATTTCCCTACTTCCTGTGTTTCCATTAAACTGCGACACTCTCACCTGATTTTCTTACTGGTTTTCTTTACAAACCATTGTTCAGATCCTGACTCGCATGGACTCAGATCAGTATTAACAGTTGTATTTCCGCTCTGTAGGTTTATCTGTCTCTGCTGCGCATGTACCTGTCGCCCCCTGACGTCCACTGTCTGGGGCCCATCAAGATGGAGCTGTCAGGGCCTCAGGCCAATCTCCAGGCTGCCCTGGAGGTCCTGGAGCTGCACCACAGCAAACTCAACACCTCCAAGGTAAACAGCACCAGAGCGGCACTTTCACTGGTCTGGTCATAATGATCCTACTTTTATCTCAGTTTCTAAATCAAGTAAGTTGTAAACAAATCACAAACATTTCCACTTTCAGGGGACTGACAAACTCTGACATGAATTTCCTGCATTTTAATTTCCTGCAACAAACTCCACTGGGTTCTTGAAATTGCTCATTAAACCAGAGAGCAAAAAGTATTTTTCTAATTCAGCCTAATGCCTTTTTATTACTGCTCAAATGTGATAATCGCTCCTAAGGACGTGGCAGTGAAAGTGTCTCGTCTGTTTAGCCTCGATTAAAATGGGATAAAATAACATGATTAATGACGACGCGCGCTCACACAAAATTAGTCGTCGGGCAGTTTGTGTGAAATTAAATCAGCAACCGAGCTGAAGAGGATTTAGTTTGTTTTTCAGAGCGAGATCAGAAGGGTTTTGCACTGTTGGGTGAAATCAAGCTGCCGCGTTGGGACGGAAAAGATCCAGTGAACCAAAACCAGATTTCCACCAGGGGGCTGATCTCCCTCGAGAGGCGTGTGCGTGTGCGTGTGCGTGTGCGTGTGTGTCGTAATGTGAACGTCTCTGAGGAAACTCCTTTCATGTGTCTGTTTGGAATATCTGCGCCCACAACCAAGAATAGCAGTTAATTGAATAAAAGCTTTTTTAGCTCATGACCCATTTTTCTCGTCAGACATTTATATCACAATCGTCTCAATGCTGTCGAGCAAAGATTTCCCTCGAGGAGTTCTTTATAAAGTTGTTCACAGCGCACTTCCCCCGTCAGCAGATTGTATATTCTTACTCTTCCCAATCTTATCACAGAGACACAGAGACGTGGTCTTTGAAAACGTCTCTCCCCCGTGTCTCTGTTAATATTTTAATACTGAAGTTGAGCTGCTCCAGTTACATTCAGGTTGTAAAACGCTCCATAACAAACTGCTCTGTAATGTATGTGTGATTTTTTTTTTAAAGAGGTTATGAACGGCACCGCTGATCCGAGTCCAGCCACAGAAACGTCACATTAAGAGTCTCTCAGGCCGAACGCTGCAGGTTTATGAGCACGTGTAGATCCGCTGCTCTCCTCCATTCTTTCATCCCCCCCCCCCGGCCTTCCTCCCAGACGCTGCCTCGCCAGGAGACGATAAACGAGACGGGACATATCGTGTCAGCATTTTCAAAACAAAGAGCGAACCAGATAGTCAATCAGCATCTGAAAACCCCGCCCCCCCCCACACATTTCAGACGTTGGCATTGGGGCGGCTGCGTCCGACAATCTCTCTTCACGCAATGATTGAAAGCTGTTTGAGTTTTTTGAGTTGCTGATGTCATTAACAGGATTTCAGAAACGGCTTCTAATGTCAACACAGTACTTCTCTAAATAAGTGTGACTTCAGGGAGAGCATGTTTGAATATGTGCTGTTATCCACTTATTCAAACACTTCAGCGCTCTCTCCTGGAGTTTGACCTCCACCACCTTTCGAGTCCGACCGGAGCCATGTATCACACAGATTAGTATTCTGAGTACGGGTCTGCCTTAAGGACTTCTTCAGGTCTGAGGCTGAAAGTTTATTTTTTAACCTTGACAAGAAGATGACGACACGAGTCCTTTTTAAAAAAAAGTGAGGAACATGTGAGCGTTACGTTCTGAGCAGATACTGAGTTTAAGTTTGTCAGCAGCTGTTTTCAAGGTCAAGATCTGCAGGCTGTTAAATATTCATGTTTGACCAACATTTACACACTTTTTACACCTGAAGGCAGCTGTTCAATCCTGCTCCCTGTGCCCGAAACCTCCTAATCTGACCCAAAGGGTTCCTTTACTAAGAGAGATCACTGGTCTTCACACGGGAAGAGCCACTGTGACTTATAAACTCCTAACGTCTGTTCACCAGTGTTTGAAAAGCTGACTGTTTGGTTTCCAGGCCATCAACCTGCTCCCGGCAAACACGCAGATCAGAGAGATCCGGGTTTTCCTGGAGAGCGTCCTGGAGGAGAGGGCTCAGAGGAAACGCTGCAACCAGGTGCTGAAGAGTCTCCTGCAGGCCGAGTTCCTCAGGGTGAGTCCAGACAGGAGTGTCAATAGGATTCAAATGTCAGGTGTTAACATCTCGTGATGTGACTGACGTTCGCGTGAAGGTGAAGAAAACGTCTTGTTGTGTTTGTGAGATTATTTCATCGCCTCTGTCCTCTTGATGAGAAAGGAATCTTTTATATTTTGATTTTAATCTTTAAATATATTTTAAAAATAGTTTGGTTTCTCTTTCTCTTATTTAATGATGAAAAAAGTATCTTCGAGTTTTCAAAAACAATATCTGAATATGTCACCTTGAACTCAATCTTCTGACCAAAGCGATTTAATTGAAAAGATTAAACACAACAACTTTTCTTTATTAATTTCTGGTTGGTGTTGTTCGTCTGCTTCTGTCTCCAGGTGCAGGAGGAGCGAATCTTCCACCAGCAGGTTAAATGCGTCATCACGGAGGAGAAGACCTGCAGAGTTTGCAAAAAGAAAATAGGAAACAGGTAAAACTCGAACTCGGTGTCGGAGTCGAATTTGTCTCAAAATGTTCTTAATGTTTTTATTCATATAGTTTATTTTCTATCTTTGAATTTTGGTGATGTACTAACTTAGTACATCACCAAAATCCACCCTTTTTATTTCACTCCTCATATTTACAATAACAGGCCAAAGAAACTTTAAATCTTAAAGATGGAAAAAGTTAGATTTTATGTTTATGTTAATTTCACACCCTGTTCATTTCCACTTTCCTCTCACACATTTAAATGAAACCCTTGCTCGTGCTCTGTGATGCCGTGAGTAATAATCCCAGTAAAACCTCCTCTGTTTCAGTGCGTTCGCCAGGTATCCCAACGGAGTGGTGGTTCATTACTTCTGCTGCAAAGACCGCACGGTGTGTCCCACCGAGCAGTAACAGCCTCTGCTCGCTCGGACGCTTCATCAATAAATGATCCTCCTCCTTCCTGCTCGGGGATTCACTCTGTGGACGCCCGTGAAGAAGAGAAACACCAGAAAGGTTGGAAGTTGCTCTGAATCCAAAGCACCTTGCAGGACTTGCGAGTGCAGACTTTTTATTTTGAAGTTAACCTTGGACATCGCTGTTGTGGCGCTCGACTCCCCCCACCCACCCCCCGCCCCCGGGTGGAATCAGAGCTGCCCTCTGAAAGCAAAAGGCCGCAGCTTTCTGACTCTCTGTGCATGAAGTAACAGGAGGAATGTCCCAGGTCGCTCGGCCCGGAGGAGAGAAACGTAGAGAGAGAGGGAGGTGGACTCTGACATTTAGGAAAACATGTCCCCGTAACGCGAGGAGGGATTTGTTTGCCCGACACGTTCCTTCTCTCCAGCAGATGATCCCAAGCCTCGATGGGAAGCCGTCTTTTCTTTCTCTCTATCTCTTCCTGTGTCTCTCCCCTCCTGTAACACTGGGTCGGCCTCACACTCTGCTTCTTAGGCCGTAGCCACTCTGCACTGTTCAATGCCTTCTGTGACTGAAGATTGTACTTACAATGAGGTCAGGTGTCTTTTCTTTGAGCATGTGCCGGTACTGCAGTCGTCTTCACACTGTTTCACCTTTTTTTCTATTTGATTGAAACGTTTGAGGCGACTTCTCCAACTAACATTATTCATATTTATGTTCTTTTCTTCTTTTGCTGTCTTTGTGAAGTGACGACGACGACGTCCACGCTTTTAACGCTTTTTTTCCGAAGTTCTCATCTGTCTCATTGTATTCATGTTTTGTTTTTTTCTTTCTCAGTCACATCAGAAGTTTATGAAGAAGAATTAGATTCTAAAGTGAGACTACGTACATTTAACAGCGCCCACGAGTCGTAACTACAGGATAATATTGATTTGCTCAGGTTAGTGTCGAGCTGCAGTGATGAGTTGATTTACCAATTTTAATAAAGCTTCCTGCTTAGTTTGCTCCTTTCTCTGTTATCGGTGAGAGTAGAGTGAAGGTTTTGAACTGTTCATTCATAAGAAAATATTAGAAAGTGAACTATTAATCAATATTTAGCAGCAGATATATCAACAATGATCATTAGTTACAGCCCGATATCAGAGATCGGTCATCCAGTGAGCTTATGGTGCATTAGCCACCATAAGCTTCTTGTTTCTGAATCCAACTTCTTGTGTGTGTTACGTAGTCTCTCTCTAAGATGGGTCACAGCAGTGCAGCACTTTAACGGCGGATGGATGTTTGGTTTATTTATTGTGGAATCACATATCTGCGCGATAAGAACTGGAAGTGATGTGAATGACTGAAGGTGTGATTGATCTGTGCTTTTAAATTGGCAATATTGTAATAAAATGTGTGTTAACCGTCCACGTGGGAGGAAGCAGGACTCCAGTTAATCAAGAGAAGAGATGCAAACAATCAGTCATCTTGTGTTTTTTGTTTTTTGCAAACCTCCGCCGAGGCCCAACGATCCCCTTGTGAAACTTCATTTAAATTAGCTTGAATTTATTTGGATCCACACTCAAGTGGAACTTCAAGGGGCCTGATTTTCTTTATTAAATGCATCAAGATCCGTAAATTGGGGCACAAAATGTTAAATATTAAAGAAAGCGATAAAAGTTTTCCCAGATTCTTTGTCCAGATCCTCACAAAGAGTTATTGGTTCTTTCTTGGCCAATGTCCCGACCTTCCAATAAGGTTCATGGAAATATGTTAAGTAGTTTTTGTGTAATCCTGCTGACAAACAAAACAAACCAACCAACCAGAGAATAAACTTCCATCGAGAGTTTAATTCATTCAAGCTGCACAAAATCTCTTTCCCTGGGAAAATTGTGAAAATCTTGAAGAAAGTGGAAGAAATCCCTGGATCACCCTCCTGATATTGATCAAGATCTAACGGGTTCTTCTCCGACGCATATTCCACATCTGTGTTGTTATCTTGCTAATAAACAAACAGACTTGGGTGAAAACCAAATCTCCGTGACGGAGGTAATGAGGTAAAGAGTGCGACGGCTCGGTGGAACTCTGCACGGTTGATTACCGGGACTCAGACGTGACTTTGTTAACCACTAATCCCTCGTCTGACTAGTTGTTGAACTTAATCAAATGGTTTAAGTTGTTTTGCGTCTCCTGCTCTGTTAAATACCCCCCCCCCCTTCTAATAGGTTTGCACACATTCTCTGCTCAGACTGTTCCAGACATTTAGGGTTTTTTTGAACCATTAAACTTGCTGTGAGTTCCCTGTCTGAAGACACCAGCGAGTGTTCGTGACACGTTTCCCACGGAGGAGATTTGACTGAGGCTGGAAGCAGGAGGTCTGTGCGCCTGCGGCTTTGATCAGTAACAAACAAGTGTTTCCACTCGACTCCTGTTTGACTGGGTGACACCACCGAGTCTCTGCAGCTGCGTCTCACTGAGGAGCCGACCACGTCTCGTTACCGCTCACGTCTCCGTGCAGCGGTTACAAGAAGAAACAACCTTAATGACATCCTACACAAATTAAATGTTTAATTGCACAAAAATATTTTCCATCAATTATTTATCTTAGTGAGAATAGTATCTAAATAATTAGTAAAGTCACTTAGTATTTCTATTTTTACTTTTCTTGTTACTATTTACTTTGCAGATCCAGATCAATAGACCAAATACAAATTGCAAATATCTCATAAATCATTTACGATTATAAACTAGAGCTGCACCTCTGCCAAGGCTCAACAGTCCCCTGATGAAACCACATTTAAATTCACTAGATCCTGGATCCGGGCCCTGATCCAGGATCTGCACCTTTAACGAGTTCTTCCTCGGGTCATTCAACACTGATACACAAAGTGTCATGGAAATCACTGGAGCAGTTTTTGCTTCATCCTGCTAAAATACAAACAAACATGGACGACACCACTTTTATCAGCTACAACACTAATGATAAACTTTATATCACTTTAAAAACAGGTATAAACAGAACATACATGCAAATTTAAACAAGTTAATGCAAGACGATGGATGAAAAGAAGCAAAGGTGGTTGAAAATGATATAATAAGAGGAATATAATAAAGGTTTGGAGCCATTTTATCTTGCAGATTAATCCACCAAATAAACTCTTAAGTAATGAATTAAAAGTAAACCCATTATACTGACCGTGTTAAAACAGACCAGGAAATGACCTTTAGTTATTGCTGCTCATAACAGTTCCTCCGCTGATTAAACAAATTAAATTATGAGATTGTTTTGTAGTAAATGTGACGTTTAAGATAAATTCCACTTCCTGTTCGCTTCTTATCTCTTCGTGGATCGTCCCCCTTCCCCCGTCTCATCTGGGAGTCCTGACACCGGCTAGGCCCATGGTTCTGGGGGCCGAGGCTCCGGAGAATACCCTCACTGTTACTTGTCCCGCTAATGGACTTCCTGCACTGAGCAGAGCCAGCTGGAGTAACAGAATCACAACAGCCCGAGTGCTCAGCAACGCAGTTAGTCACTGACACACACACTCACACACTCACCCACACTGTGTCTCTGCCAGTTGCTCTCCACACTGGTGCCTCAGATGGTTCCCTATGACTCCGGTGTCTGGGCCTGGAGACGGGATCGAGCCTGTGAAGTCAGGTTTAACCAGCAGAACATGTTCGGCTGACAGAAGAATGAGAAAACTCCAAAATGATCGTACCGAGGATCCTCTGCTACTTTGAAAAAGAGCAGTGTCCACGAGGCGGAGAGGGACGCTGAATAATTCATCACGCTCCAAATCATTGTAGCTCTGTCTTTGTGTGTGTGTGTGTCTGTGTGTGTGTGTGTCTGTGTGTGTGTGTGTTGGGATGCTGTCATGTCTTGGAACGGTGCACCAGTGTGCAAATGGAAAAGCTGCTCCAGCAACAGTTTGCCCAGTCTCACTCGGCTCTCCTCGACTTTACGTTGGCACGGAGGAAATCCCTCCTTGGTTTTTATGGATAAAGTATATTGTGTAAATATTGAGCTGATGATGATGATGATGACTATGATGATGATGATGAAGAGAATTCTGCTTTCTCTGTTTTGTTTTGTCCTGGCTCGGCCTGGTATGGATTGTCACCAGATTTAGATCCAGAGACTGTAAATAAAGATGGACGCCACAGCTCCCAAAAGTGAAGCCAAATCGTCTTGATCGCCCCCTGTTGGCGACCTGCAGTATTGATCATAAACCCTGCCTTCTCCATGTTCGTGGCTGGGATGTGTACCAAACTAAAAAGAACACGTTCAATGAGATAAGATGGTTTCTGTCATTTTAGGCAGATTTATTGCATTAATCTACAGGTTAAAGTTTGGATGATTGACAGCTGAGACACTGGCTCGTGATTGGTCGAGGCCTTGTATCAGTGGGACTTTAATTCCCACAGCTCCTCTCCACCTGCAGATGGTGTTAAAATCGCCTCTGTGCTGAATGTCTGACTCCTGCTCCCAGACTCTGACTCCTGCTCCTGTCCCAGACTCTGACTCCTGCTCCCAGACTCTGACTCCTGCTCCCAGACTCTGACTCCTGCTCCCAGAGTCCGACTCCTGCTCCCAGACTCTGACTCCTGCTCCCAGACTCTGACTCCTGCTCCCCGACTCCTGCTCCCAGACTCTGACTCCTGCTCCCAGAGTCTGACTCCTGCAGCCTCAACACGCAGTGTCGCAGTTTTTATTCTAAAGCTTCTCAGTGGAGTTATTCTTTGCTCACTCAGGCGTGTGCAAACACACACACGACGCAACACACGCACACACATTGACTGCCGGCCCCCTGCTGAGCCACAGCAGGGAAAGAAGTGAGGTATTAATACTCGTTTCTTAGAGAGGAAAGACTCTGAATCACATATACGTTTCATGAGGAATCTGTTTCTGTATATCATATATATAAATATATTGTGTGTGCAATCGTTTGTTTTTTGTTACCTCTTTGGGACCTTTCCCAGCATAAACACACCAGTGGACCTCATGGGGACCACAGTCATTTCAGTGCCTTTTAGCTCACCTGGTAGTGCAGGCGCCACAGAAAGGGAGACGTGAGTCCTCCTGCAGTCGTCACAGGTTCGATCCCGACTCTGCCCTTCGCTGCGTGTTGTCTCCCGTGCATCTCTCTCCACGTTTCACACTACAGTGTCAATAAATGCAAAAATAACTTAAACTTATGCCAATTGTGTCAGGTTAAAGGCAAAGTTAGCGATAAATGAGTCATGGTTAGAGATTAGGTTTTGGTTAAGCTGTTCATAGTGAATGGAAGTCACTGCAATGCCCTAATAAGGGTAACTGTGCTGACCTGTGTGTGTCAACACTGTGGCTAACTCTATTCCCAGTTCCACGTGTCTTATTATAACACGACCTTCAGTGGTTCCCAGGCGGCGGCGGCGGTGGTGGTGGTGTCGGCCTCCGTCAGTCGGCTGGTGGAGCGGATGTTTTTTTCATCTATGACCTGGTACACGGACACAGCTCCAACCTACTTTCTCTTAATCTCCCTGAACAAACTGTTTCAGATATTTGCAAATATTTACTCGTGCACGGTTCAGCGCAGGTGAGTGGCACCACTCCACAGTATGTGCCGATCAGGTTAGTGTACTTTCCTGCTCTGAAGTTTCTGCATCCTGCAGCTCCGCCCGTCTGCTGAAAACAAACCACAAATGATGTTTTGTTCCATCGCACGTCACTGGTTGGGAAAAAAAGAATCTGTATCTCCACTTCACCGGATGATGAAGAGAACAGTTGCACTTACGGTTGTTATGGCAACTCCATGTGAAAAGCAACAACAGCTAATGATGAGGCACTTTGGGAAGTTATTGGGGCTGTTTTGTGTTTGGTGTAATTTTACAGTTTTTTGTGCTGGTAACTGGTTGAAGGTAGAAGATGATAGACACAACAGCTGGGTCTCAATTCAGGGGCCACGTTGTTTGGAGGACGAAGACCCCCGTCCCTCGTGGGCCACGTGGGCCACGTAGACCACGTAGGCCCAACCGAAGTCCCGCCTGAATTGCTGTTGCCTGGCAAAGAGCTAAAGTTGGACATGACAAGAAGGTTTTTAAAGATGTGAGCTGGTAGCTGTTCGATTGAGTTGGAGCGTGATGCTCGAGCGTTGGACGTCTCCTCTGCATCGTTACTTCTCTAGTTATTAATACTGAACACACAGGGATCACATTTATCATAGATGAGTCCAAGGTGATGTCAGCAAATCAGCTGACATCGGGCGAGAGGCGAGGTACATCCTGGACAGGACGCCAGCGAATCACACGCCTGACATGTCGAGACAAAGACGCATTCATTCACAGTCTGTACATAAAGACATGTCTCCACTTCCTCCTCCAGAAATGTCTTAGCTGGAGACTCTCTGAATGTGAGCATCATTTCTCTATCTGGCAACATGTCCTGGGTGTGTCCCCCTCCCTCCATCAGCTGGGATTGTCTCCAGTCCCCCTGAGGAGAAGAGGGACAGATAACAAACTGACTTCGGAGCCGCCTGAGCGAACGTTCCTGAGTTCACAAGTGGTTTGAGAAGTTTCTGCGGTCGCCTGTGAAATCTTGTCCTCATTAATAGTTTACAATCTGTGTCAGCGATGGAACCACAAGGTTTTATTGAAGCCCCCTCAAGTTATTAGGCAGCTTCACACTCTGTTAGTGGGAGAACGACTCTGATCCTGGATCAGCCTGATGTGAACAGACCTAACGTTACCCAGGGTTGACTCACTATAACACTGGTCTGCGGTGAAGCAGAAAACCTGTGTGAGCCGGCAGAAGCTCAGATACATGTCTGCTCTGTGTTTACATAACACACACACACACACACACACACACACACACACACACACACACACACACACACACACACACAGCAAACAGACACACAGACACACACAAGACTGGACTTGTGCATCACAGAGCACGATGATCACTGGTTATAGCCGAGAGCCTCCACTGTTATCACAGAGGAATTCCATCCATGGCTGTGTGTGTGTGTGTGTGTGTGTGTGTGCGTGTGTGCGTGTGTGTGTGCGCGCGCGCGCACGCGCAGGATTAAGTGAGGGTCCTGGTTATGGTTATCACACACCAGTATCTTGGGTATCTTGCCCAGAGCCGGGTTTGGAACCACCAACCTTCTTGTTAGATTAGGGTCAGTGTGTCCACAGTGAATGGAAGTCAATGGCTCCCAGCACACGACCCTCTGGTTGTAGGACTTCACAGTTCAACACCTACGACCTCAAAGCTTCTCAAAGCTCCTGTTACTAAAGTGTCACCATCCACTGGACCACCGTGACCTCCAGAGGTCGCCCCCCGCCCCCCCCCCCTTCCTTTAGACAGCACCCAAAGCAAAGAATCAAACCTGTGAGGAAAACAGTGGAAAAAGTGCTTCACTAAATAGGTCAGTGTGTCAGAGGAATATCTGAGGATGTTTATTTATTATTTATGATCCAATCAACCAATCACATGACTGCAGTGTGATGCAGTGTGTGTGTGTGTGTGTGTGTGTGTGCTGGTATTTCTGTGTGTGCCTCTGTTTGTTTTTCTGGATCCACCATTCTGGCACAGTTGTCTGAAATGCCATCAGTGATCCTCAGCGGAACTAAAAGGCTGCTGACGGTCTGGGAGTGTCTGCAGAACACACACACACACACACACACACACACACACACACACACACACACACACACACACAAAGGTTCAGTCTGTAAGTTGTCTGTAACCCCTGGAGATGAATGATCTGTTTCAGAAAGGTCAGAGGTGACGATCAGAAGAAAAAACCCTCGAGCTCGTCGATATTTTCTGTTGAAGGACTTTACAAAACATTCATTCTCCTCCACACTATCTCTTTATAACTGTGTGCACACACACACACACACACACACCCTGAGGAGGTTAACTGTAACTATGGTGACCCAATTTTTTTCTGAACTAAAACATCAAACCAGTTTAATGCTGATGTTAGACAGTTGTGCTGTTCCTTCATTTAAAAAAAGTCCATTTCAATGATTCCTGCTGAATCATGATTTAGCGCCGACCAGCTCTTGAGTCCTGGTTCCCACTCAATATATTTCACTTTGGAAAGTCTCCATTCCCCCCCCCCTCCTCCGGCCCATATGGGAATGAGACACTTTGTGTTTCCATGAGTCTCAGGAGACGGACTGTTCACTGCTGGAAAGTCGTTTCCTGTCTGCACCCACTAATCTGGAGGTTACCGAGCCAGTTACCGTCTCCTGATCCAGATGTTGAACAAATGCAAAGGCACTTCAGAGTGTTTGCACTTTCCCCAACCGGGCTGCCAGCACCAACACCTCGCCACCACCGCTGTGTGCTTTCATCCTCCCTCTGTCTGCACATCCCCCCCCCCACACTCTGAGGCATCACTGTCTCTCCCAGAGATAACGGCGACAGCGGCGCTGCGAGAGGCGCAGCCCTGTCCGTACGAATGAAGACAAATATCTACCCAGCCCCGAGCCAGATGTGGGTCTGACCCCCGTGACCTTCTCCTTCTGAATGCAGCGAGCTGGATGCAGGGCAGATCTCTGCGGTCCCTCCGTGTCGGGATGGAGCAGAGAGAATAGACGGCTTACATGTCTAATGAGATCAACCTCCAGGGCAGAGCTTCAGAGCGGCAGCAGACACAGAGGACAGATCTCCGCCTGCAGCTCGTTACACTTTCTGATTCTCACTGTTACATCGTTGTAGTTGAATTAACTGAAGATTACAGATTTCATTTCTGCCTCTGATGCTGGGTTTTGCATTGTTGTGAGTCTCGATGAGAACTCGTGACAGAAAGTGAGCTCGACATGTTTCCAGCAGTTCAGCAATTTGGTTCAAATAAACCGTGAATGTCAGTTTTCTTCTGAGGTGCGAACAAATCAGTTCCATTTGACTGAGGATATAAAATAATCCTATTATCCTTTGACAAAGCTGATATTCATCTTTTGTTCTGCATCACTTACTCTTATTTTTACAACTTATTCCCTTTTACTGTTGGCTACATACTTTGACTTTTTTTATGTTCTTTCCCTCTATTTCTTGGCTTAATTTCCTCATATTTCTTTTTCTTTATTTCATTTATTCATTGTACCAGAAGAACTCATTCAACGATTAATGGACATATAAACCCAGAAATATCAAAAGAGCCTAAATGAAAACCACCTTCTCTCTCGTCGTGGTTCTTATTTATTTTTACAACCTGGCAAATCAAAGCTTTTGCTCGTTAATCGTTTATAACAGATGCATGAAACTCAACTTAATTATAATCCACGTACCGTTATTAAAGCTACTTGCAACTAAACTCATGTATTTGATTGGCCAATAAAAAACATATGATCCTCTCACAGACATTTCAGTATCAGTGGATCAAATCTTTTATTCTACAGAATGAACAATGCAGAAAAGATTTATGTGAATCTATATTCAACTTCTTTATATTTTGTTTTATTTCAGTTTTCTTCTTATTTATAGTTATGTATGATGAAGTTTATAGATAAAATGTAAAATATCAACCCTGCATCACATTCCTCTGTCCTGAGGGTTTAATAACGTCATCTTAGGAAACGTTTCCAATTATTATTATTATTTGACATTTACTGACCCATATATAAGTATCCAGATATCGTGGCTGTGAAAAATCCATATCAGCTCCACTTGCAACGTATGTATTCTTTATAGAGGAGGTCAGGGTAAGTGTAGCCACAGGGAAATAAAAGCATACGGGGCATTTTAAATAGAAACTATACACA